>NW_010536162.1:383-14738 GCF_000687285.1 Phaethon lepturus | reverse complement strand
CCCAAGTAACTAGCGATAGGATGAGAGTAAACAGCCTCAAGTTGTGCCATGGGAGGTTTAGATTGGATATTAGGAAAAATTTCTTCACCGCGGGAGTGGTCAAGCATTGGAACAGGCTGCCCAAGGACGTGGTGGAGTCACCATCACCGGAAGTATTAAAAAAATATGTGGATGTGGTGCTTCAGGACATGGTTTAGGGGGCATGGTGGTGCTGGGTTAATGGTTGGACTTGATGATCTCGAAGGTCCCTTCCAACCTTAATGATTCTGTGATTCTGTGAAAACAGACAAGAAAGTAGCCTTATCGCTTTCTGTCTCTCCCTCTCTCTTTCTTAGTCCGGCTCTGGCTTCCCCTGCCGAGTGCCCAAGCACCTCCCAACCCGAACAGCTGCCTGACAAGCGTTCTCCCCAGGGCTGCTAGATCTTGGATGCTTTTGGATCCGCTTCCTCATTCTGCATTGCTCCTCACACATCATCTCGTAACAGCAGACTCTCTGAATCCAGTGCTCAAGCAGTAAGTGACAAAGGAGTTGATTGCAAACAGATCTTTTCGGTATGTGTACATGTGAACGCATGCTTATGTTCAAGACTGGAAATCTTTAAATTATTTTCTTGTTTCCTTGTATTTTTCTTACTCATTTCATGTTCCATTTTTAGCTGTGCTTGCAACTTATTTGGAACCTGCCCTCCTAAGTCACGTGGATGAATTATCGCTTTGCTTTTCTGGGAAAATAATACTATAGAATGGTCACTCCAGCATACACAAGTACTACTGGCAAGGAATATGTAGGTAGTTTAGATTTATATGGCTGTAACTGAAAGCAGAACTTGGCTATATTCTGCCTGACTGTAATGAAAAGAGATAGTCACAACGGGCTTTTGTATGAATTTGGTTCCTAGAAATTATGGCAATAAAAATAGCAATGCCATCATTTGTTAATTCTAATTACTTCAAAAGTCAGACATGCAAGCCTGTTCTTAAAGGCATGTGCTGAACTGAAATGCCTAAAAAGAAAGTAGTAGTTCTTTGACCAGCAGAATAGAGGTAACATCGAGTCCTCTAGGAATTTATATCATGGTCATCAGCACATAGTTTTTATCCTACAGGTTCTTCTAGACAAAGACAGTAAGTGTTTCTCTTCCAACAGCCTTGGGAGCATTTTTTTCATGCTTACAGAGTTTCTGAAGCAAGCTCTTGTTACTAAGGTGAATTGTATGTAAGTATAAAGAGGCATTTATGGTAGCTGACCCGTAATGCCTTGGTCACCTGCACACGGAAATACCACCAGCCGGGCTGTGAGCCTCATATCTTAGCAGAAGATGGTCAGTAGACCACATCCAACAGGAATCAGAAGCAACAAGGCAGTTACAAGAATTTTTTTCTTTATTATTACAATTTTCCCATAGAGCCTTGGGACTTTTCTCACAACTTTGATCAGTATCCAAGCCTTATCCATCTCCTGTTCTTGTTGTCTTATAGATGGTAGTGGCACTGATTTACCCTTTTGTGTCTGTCAATCTGCATATAACAGTTTTTCAGATCTAAGCAATTCCAAGCAGGTCCTGCTGCACAGTTTGTCCATTAACAGCTCTGAAAGGGAACAAAATGCTTCACTCAAATGCCATGTGCAACTGTTATATCTTGTTCATTTCTTGAACGTATGAGTTTGCATTCAAGTAAATTTAGGGCTGATGACAAGTACCATATTGACAAGCCCAAAGTTCAACACAAATTCCCCATATCTTCATCATGAGGGAAACCTGAACACCTTCCAGTTGCCCATGAGTCCATGTGGCTCATCCATCCCATGTGAGGTTTCTTCCCTCACATCCTCTCCCTGGGGAAAATTGTGCGCACAAAGTCAACATGTTTGGTTAGTATTTTTCTAAAGACATAAATTTTTGCAGCCAGACATGCTGTACAGTTGTCCTGTTGCATATGCTGTCACTTAGTTCCCTCCTCCCCCAGGTGCCTCCTCCCCTACAATTTCTGAATCCACTGGCCACTTTCAGTCACATTTGACAAAGTGAGAGAGATATGAAAGATAAGAAGTTCCTATAAAGCAGTGAAAAACAGGGCCTGGGTAGAGAACAGGCACCCCAGTTAGCATCCCGAGTGAGGGAAGGACTGCGAGGTGAGAGCAATAATTATCTGTCCTGTTTGATTGCCAGCTGGCAAGGAATAAACCTGTCCCAGAGAGCCAGTCAGCACCACAGGGCTCAAAACAGGCTGTGGCATGTGCTGGACTAGTGGAGAAGAGGTGCGGGTCTGTGAGGTGTTTCAGGCAATGCATGGAAACATGAGATCATGGGGAACAGTTACGTTGGTTGCCGTTATACACATGAAATACAGAAATCCCATAGAAAAACAGGCCACATCAATTCACATGATCAGGAAATAACTTGTTTCAATATTTGCCTGCTCGTTGTTCACTGCAGAAAAGGCGGGTTATGCAGAATGCCTGGCGCTGGGACAGAAAATGCTGAGCTGCAGGACATCTCCTGGGATGTCTGGTGAAGAACAGCTTGTCCTCTGTGCAGATGGGTTTCCTTGTGCAGTGCTGTCATGGACCTCAGACTCCACAGCAGATACAAGGCAACTGAAATTAGTTTAGCTTCAAAGACAGACAACTAAACTCACTCAAATTACCTTCTACTCATGGTGGGAAGAGTATGTGCCCACAGATTGCTGCCACAGCCAAAGTTTTGTTAAACTGCAGTCAATGTCAACTCTAACTTCACTGTGATGCTGGAAAATATAGATGAGGTTAACTAGGATGGTAGTTTAGCAAGAGCAGCACACCTGCTGGATGATCAATCACAACACCTTTGCAGTTTCTCATCTCGTTTTGTACAAAATGGTCTAATCCCAGTAACGATACATTTTTCTTCTGATGTGCTTAGCTTGCTTTTCCTCTTAAATTTCCCCATACAAAGAGTAGCAATTGCAATGACATGAGTGGAGAATCGGGAGAGGAGGGTGAGGCTACCAATATATGTACTGTGACACTATTGCTTTCAACAAATGAAAAGAAGTGTTTCCCTAAAGCAATCATGCTATGTTCAGGAGCACATGTTGCCCCATCATGGAGTCCTTCTGACTGATCATTAGTCAAACTCAGATGTCTTTACTTCCCTACCCGTGTTTCTATATGGAGAAGACACATCGGTAATGAAGATGACTGCCTGCATTGGCTCTGCGTGTGACCTTTCTGCAAAAGCAATTCTTTTTCATCAGTTTCACATAAAATCCATCAAAATCCTCCTGTCCAGCTAATTCCTGTGAGGCATCCTTAGGTCTCCCAGCTGGATGGCTAAAACATTGGCCTGTTCACTGACCTTAGCATCCATTTTATTATTAAACTTGCAAAAGCAAGCAATTCTTCAGACTGGCAGACCAGGCAACAAACCCAGGCTTTAAGAAACCACACACTATGCACATGTTTTGTTTCTACTAAGATCACTGGACTTGGCCAGCTGCTGACTCCTGGATTAATGACCAATACCTCCTCTCCTCAGGTGTCCCACTTAGCTTTTCCCTGGAGAAACCAGGCAGACATCAGACCTGCTGGGATCTGAATCCCGAACTACTTTGGACATTGACCTTTCCAACACTGCATGAATTTTTTAAAACAGTTACTGAAAGTTCAACTAATGATTTATTTATTTTTTAATTAGTCAGCCCTTAGGAAGAAAAAAAGGATAGACTCTGACAGCTCCTTGGTCCCAGAGCTGCTTATCAGCATGTGCAGTAAACAGGGAAAAAAATCATAAATATTACATTCTCCCTCAAGATAAGGGATTTCAGAGTGAAGGATTGCTTCCCAATAGCAAACTTCAGGGCAGTGTCATGGAAATGGGTCACAGATTCCCGGAATGCAAAGTCCATTGTGGGTCTTCCCTCGAGGAAGGGATTCTTTCCCACTCCTGCACAGATCCCCTACAGAATCACAGAATCATTAAGGTTGGAAGGGACCTTCGAGATCATCAAGTCCAACTGTTAACCCAACACTACTATACCCCCTAAACCATGTCCCGAAGCACCACATCCACACGTCTTTTGAACATCCACACGTTTTTTAACACAAAATCTCCCAGGCAGCTCCACTTCAGCATGGAAAGCCAACACTGCAGCCTGAAGATGTCTGCATCAGCACCTGCATCAGTGGCCTTTAGGAAAGGAGTAAAACCCCATTTTCTTCCTAATTTCAGAGAAACATAGAGTTTCCGAGCAAATAAACGGTGCTCAGGTCTTCCGCCTGTGTAGGGATGAGGTATTTTTGCCTGCATTGAGAAGAAGGGTATCTTGCAGGCTGAAGGAACCATGCTCCCCATGGCCCATGCAGTCCTTGACCCTGGCAGGGGCTCGCTCCAGCACCGGCTGCTCTGCAGCGGGAACTCAGCAAGGCCCAGACCAACCCCACCAAACTCGGCCAAGCAGGAGAGAGGAGCTGCCAAAGCCCACCCCACCGTGAGGACCTCTGGGCAGGCGCCCTGCAGCTGGCAGCAGCAGGTGGGCAATGGACCACCTCTGGGAGAGAGGCAATGCTGCCCCACCACTGCGGGAAGCTGCTCTGGTTCCTGGCTCTCTTCAGCACTCACGGTGATGACTTGGCGCGCTTATGCTCTCTACATAAATCCTGATACACTCCTAACCTCAAAAACATCCTGTAACTAGGGGCTCCCATGTCTAGTTGCCACATTGTGTGAAAAAGCGCTTCCCCTTATCACTGCCACATTTGCTCCTGCTGCTGCGTTTCACTGAATCTCTGTGCTCTTGTTTTAAAGACAATGTAAATATTAATTCCTCCCTCTCTTATCTATCCCACCCACTCTCTTCATGCATTTGTCATGTCCCCTCTGATTAATCTCCTCTGGAGTGTAAAATCCTCAGATATTTCTCAGTCTCTGCTTAAGGAAGTTTTGCTTGTGCACATCAGCAATGGTGTCAGTCACTACTTACCTGCTTCGAATAGGGACCAGCAGCCAAAAGATCAAGGTGTCTCTGTATCCCATTATTCAAAAATTAGATCAAACATTTCTTTTAATATGGCTACAGAAATAGCTGAAAGGAAATCCTTATGACAGCATCTTCTCTCTTTTTGTAGCATAATTTTAGCATTATTATTTTCTGTACAGAACAGCATATGTTTTATTAATCGTCACAAGCATAAATAGCTTTTTTAGCTTCTATTTAAAGAGCTCTTGGCAAAATGTATAAGGGCCAAAAGAATATAATTTTTTTTACATGCTTTTAATCCCTTCCTTAAACAAATCCTCTGACTTGAATTTTTTGCATTTTGAAGGCACTTGGGTATATGGTTTGCTGTGTGATGCTCACTGTTAATGGCACCCATCACATTTTTGAGGTATCAACATTGTCTGTTTTCCATAAACGTTCCATCATAATTCAGAACAGCAGCTTTCAAATATGTTTTGCCTCTGCCCAAGAGAGATCACATCACATTTTTTAACACTCTCGGCAGAACTGCAATAACCAAAGTGTATTTTGCATGGCCCTTCTAGTCTTTAATGTTTAATCAAAGTGACCTAACACTGTTTAAATACCTATTAATTCTCCTAATTTTCAGCCTGACTGTTAAGTAACTGCAGCTGCTTTGCAAAGAGACTGCATTTCAGCCTCTTAATAGAAAAAATTTTGTGCCTGGACCACAGCTTCAGTTTGCAGAGCCACCTTGCTGTTCTACTACAACACTTCCCTAAAGTTCCCCCTTTAGAGAGGGAGAGAGGAGTCTGAGGAAATTATCTCTATATTACTTCTCTCTTCGTTATGAAAGCAAGAGTCTTCCCTTCTTCCTCCACCCTTTCCAGTTCCTTCCCAGAAGAAACTTCACTTCCACTGCAGAAGTGTGACATAGGACAGAGCAGAAGAGCCCCAATTTATTTGTGAGCTTCAATTGCAATGAGTCAGTGTAGTTTAATGATATAAAGGAAAATTAAATATTTACAGGTTTTTGTAGGAGGTACGATGTTAGTACTGCAATGAGGAAGACCCCCTGAATATCTTAGCTATCCTCTCAAAAGTATCCTTCTTCCCTCTAAAATAACGGTCCTTCTGAATTCCTGCTAGGAGTAATTGCCACCCCAGAAGTCACACCAGGACTGAAGCTATTAATCTAAAAGCTTCTAGGCAAAGCCATCACTTTGAAATTCATGTTTTTATCAGAGTCAGTGCTGAGACTAAAAGCAGTCCCCTGACCTGGTTGGTTCACATTCTGTGGCCCAAGGGAGTTTATTTTTATTGTTTCTTTAAAATAAAAAAGGCACAATTAAAAATAATAATATATGAAAACACAAGCAAGGAGGAAGTGAATAAGCATTAAGCTCCGAACAATGGGATGGGTCACAAACGGCGCACCAGGCCAAACAAGAATTGCAGTCCCGGCTCCAGCCCTTCAAGGGCTTCTGCATGTGCTTAACGCTATTTCCCCTGGCCTGGTCCTGCACTGATTATGTCATTAGGGCCCCAACTTCAGTAAGAGGAAGAGCAAGCTCTAATGAAACCATCTTGCACAGGCATGTCTGTAACTTGAGGAGCATAGGAGTACCTCTGAAGTCATGCTGGTGTCCTGCCGAGGGAGAATTTAGTTTCTCCGTGGGCCTGGTGATGACTTGGGGGGGTGACCTTCCACAGAGGGGCTGGTGGAAGTGAGGGAGTCATGGTTTCTCTCTGGGATCAAAAAGAGCTAATGTCCCAGCAGAGCATCAGGAGACAGCATATAATGATGGGTATCAAATCGTCACGTAACATGGTGTTTCTGGGTACTTTTCTTTAAGGTGAGACTGCTATGTGCTGGTGTGGATTGCTCCTTGGTTTTGCCAACAGCCATGTTACATCCCGCTCTAGGAGTCTGTGCATCTTATTACAGTTTCAAAAATGCATTAGCCCAAATTGTGGTCAGCTGGTTCAGGCTGAACTGCATGTTGATCCAAAACAACCCCACAGTGGTATGGAGGAATGCCTGTGGCTGAGATTATACCAAACTGGGGTTAAGTTATCCCAAACTATGAAATAATCTGACGGTGGCCTCTTGAGCAGACTCAGAGAAGTCCGGTTGCAGAAGCCTTCAGCTAACTGAAAAATGTGTTGTCCTTAGCTGCAGCCTGAGAATCGGAAGCATCAGTTATAAAGTAGACAAAAATGTAAATACAGGAGCAGTGTGTTGACCACTGCAGGCAGACACAGGGAGCCAGGGGAACAGAAAGAACTGTAAGTCTTTGTTCGGATGCTGTGACACAGCTGACCTCGGGGAAGCTTAGGACAGAGATCTGCTACGGGCCATCCACTCACTAATAGGAAGTAGAAGCTTTTTTGAGCATTTGTACAAGATAGCCAAACAATGAGATATGGTGGCAATAGGAGATTTCAGTTACACAAAACTGTGTAGAAAAAACAGTAGGGTAACTGAAACCTCTCGAGTAGATAACCAAGGTTTTCAGCAGGAGTGGAAGAGTGAGCACATCCTAAAACACCGCAATGTTAAAAACGTTAGAGCAAGTTACTCCTATGCAGAAGACCACCAGACACATAGACATACGATTCCAGCTGAATCAGTATCTTTCTGAAGACTAAAAAGTGCATACTGCAGAACGGGGTAACATAGACACATAGGTAAGGATAAGTACAAGGGAATAAGACAAACAATTTGGTACAGAAGCAAAGCTGCTGCAGCACAGAAGGCATTTCAGCTAGGAAAGGACATAAACGGGAACTGGGAAAAGTTCTATAAATACATTTTAATTAGAGGAAGAAAAAGGAAAGTCTTGATCCATTGCTGAACAGGAAAAGAGAGCAAATAACAAATGATGCAGAGAAGCCTGGCACGTCTCTTGATCCAGTTCTTATTAAAAAAAAAGCTGTTTGTGACCAGCTAATTAACTAAATTATTTTTAAATCTAGGTAGCACTGCTGGCCAAAACAGGAAAAGACCAAGTTAAAGAATACTTAGATGAGCCAACTCCATACAAGTCAGCAGGGCCTCATAAAGCTCACCTGAATTTATTCAAGGAGTAAGATGAAGTAATCTAACAATTATTGTAAAGCAATTGTTGTAAAGGAGTCACATAGAACAGGATGAGCCCTAGAGCACAGGAGAAGGGTGACTATAGTGCTGATCTTTAAAAAGGAATAATGAGACCCCAGGAAG
Organism: Phaethon lepturus; assembly: GCF_000687285.1. NCBI lineage: Eukaryota > Metazoa > Chordata > Aves > Phaethontiformes > Phaethontidae > Phaethon > Phaethon lepturus. Next base: position 6,571 of record NW_010536162.1, on the reverse strand, counting down.
CTATAAACCACTCACCCTGTTTTCCAAAAAATCTGGAATGAGTTATTAAACAATCAGTTTTTAAATACCTACAAGATGGTATGGTGATAAAAAGCAGTCCACTTGAGTTTGTCAAGAGCAGATGGTGTCAAACCAGTCTAATTTCCCCTTGTAACAGAGTATCTGGCTTAGTGAATAAAGAAGAGCAAGTGGAGGTGATTTATCTTAGCCTCCTGACATGGTCGCATTAGGTATGAGCTAAAATGTAATCACAACAGGACGGGTGCACAACTGGGTGAACTTCACTCCAAAAACACAGTTATCGATTGTTCCTATCAAATAGGAAGCTGTTCAAGTGGGATTCCCCTGGGATCTTTTCTGGGCCTGTTTCCATTCTTTTCACTAATGATGCAGATGATGAAATCTGTGGTTACCATTAAACTTGGAGAAGCTACAAGAGAATCAAAGTCAGAGAATCAAAGAGCAGAAATGATCTGGAAAGATGGTCCACAGCCAGCCTTGATTAAGGAACCGCTAGGATAAAATGCTACTTGCAGGAAGGAGAAATCGAATTCCCAACTATAAAGCTAGAAGAAATTTGTAAGCAGTGGGATGGCAGAAGAAGGTCCGAGGGATGTAGCAAATGAGAGGCCGGATTTGTGTTGTCAGTGCAGTGCCCTGGCAAAAAATGTAAATACCGGAGTTGTATGTATATGGAGGCATCTGCACTTCGGTGTGGAGGTCTCAGTTGAAAGGTTTTATCAGGTTTTGGGGACTGTACTTTAATAAAGATATAGATGTACTGGAGACAATCCAGAGGAGATCAACAAGTATGATCAGAGATTTGGAAAATACAGCCAGTGAGGTAGAAAAAATTGCATTTGTTTAGTCTAGAGAAAATTGTTTAGTTTAGAGAAGATGAAGGCGAGGCAAGATTGGTTCCTACATGCACACAAAACTCTAATAAAGATGACAGCGAGCAGTTGTTCTGGTTGAAAGTAGGGACAAGAAGAGATCAGCTAAATGTGCAGCAGAAGGCTGCGTCAGCTGGAGCCCGGGGAAAGCTTTCCATCCATCGGTGCAGCGGAGCAGAAGACTGTACAACCTCCTTCGCTGGAGAGGCTTAGGTACAGGTTAGGAAATGCCTTCTGGGAAGGCAGAGAATGCACTAGTTTGGGGCCCAAGAGACCTCCCTCTCTGGAGACTCTGCCCTGCCTGAGGTTCCTGCAGCTTTGAGGCTTGGTAGCCGAGGATGCAGGTGTGTAATCTCTGGTACTATAATGCAGTAACTCTGCTAGTGCTTTAATAGCAATGATTTTATATATAGTAATGATCAGCCTAAACAGCCCTGCTCCCCCCTGCCAAAAATTCCTGGCTATCAGATTTCTTCTGCTGCTGGAGAGGTAAGGCAGATATAATGAAATAAATTAATGCCCACGGATTTTCTTCCATTAGCACAAGGAGGTCATGGCAGCAAAAACATCGGTGTTGGTTACTGTATGAGCACCGAGAGTATGCCCATTTTTAATGGCCCTGGTACAGTAGCCCGTCAGTGCGCCAAGCCCGTATTAGCGCAAAGCCCGGGTCCACTGCTGCCTCCACGTTTCCTAAAGGCAATGAGAGGGATTGGGCTGCATCCCGGCTGGGGTTCGCTCTGCCAGGCCACCAGTCTGCACTGCCAGGACCACAGAGGGACTCGGGTGAAGCACTGGCAGGTCAGCGCAGGTGGACCCAGGCAGCCAAGCAATCCTCATGCTCAAGGGCTTGTCTGGGAAGCAGAGCCCGTGGGAAGGAACAGTGTGGCCACGGTCACACCTGGGTCCAGGGCCGATCCTTGCCCTGTTGCAGCCCCTCACGTTGCCACCGCTCCTTTGATCCTCTGAGGGGAACCGAGACCCCCTGAGATCCTTACCCTCTCGCCGCTGCCTGCTCGGCTCCCCCCGCTTGGAGAGGGCTCCGTGTTCCTCCACCGTGTACTTTACAGGATGGTGCCTTTCCTGCCCAGTTGCACACAGCGGGGGCCAGAAATGAATACCACCTTCCAGGCGTGGTAAAAAGAGGGAAGGGGGAAAAAAGCCCTGCCAGAATCACCCACCTTCAAGAATCCGTAATTCATACACACAGCCAGGCGTAACTTATCTCCAGCGCTTGTTATTCCCCATGTCAGAAGAAAAGTGTTCGGAAAACATAGGGTAAATTAATTCAATTAATTGAAACGATCTTTCTCCTCTCTTTTTAATATGCTTCTATGTATCTTTTTAAAATTTATAACCTAATTTTTTTTTTTAATTTTAAAATTTCAGAGCTGGAATTGTGCTGCTAATTTATTTCAGTGCCACCTTTTGTTTTCTTAACTGCTCAGGTCTAGCACATCTGGTGAACAAGCCACGTTTTGTGGGGGCCCAGCTATTTCCTGTGAGGCTATGATGTGTTTTGTCCTACCACCGCACTGGTCTGCAAGTGACACTGAGTTAAGGTACTCAGGCTGCTTTCCTGTCTTGAATGCTGTAAATCAGTGCCAAAAACCAAGGGCGTCAGGAAACTAATGAAGAGGAGAAGTGGCAGCAGTCATTAGAACAGATGCCTCCAGGTGATGGCCAAAGATAGTATTAGGGAAATGATGGAAATCTCTGTGAGGGAATCAAATGGGAGAGTACCATCAACGGATAATTGAATTTTATAGTTAAATTAGAACTGTTCTAACACAGACACGATTTTGGATTTCACAGTTAAAGCGCAGTTCCGTTTTGCACTGAAAACAGGAATTCAGCTTCTTTGTTATGTTTGAAAAATACAGTCTCCTCCTCAAATTGGCAGCACTTATCCCTCTGGGTATGAGATGAATGGTCCAGTAATTTGTTCGTTTGTGATTTGCAATTAATTAGAAACTTGGTCCTTTAAGAAATCTGTTCCAATTGTTCCTTTGTTTGAAACATCTCAACAATGAAATAATGCAGACCATGAAAATGTTCCATCCAGTCAAAATTCATTGAAACTTTGCACACAGACAATAGCTGAATAAATTAGTTTGCAATTAAAAATTTTTGTAACTAATTGCAGACAGGGAATACTGTGACTTCAACGAAAGCTCATCCAATCATCTGGTTTCCTCTAGAGTAAATTTGCACATGCTAATCCCATTGGCTGTAAGGATTTACGTTCATTAATCCCATTGACTTGGAGAGGGCTGAATGTATCAAGACGACGTTACTTGGCCAGTTCTTTCATGTTTTTGCATTATGATTTGGTGCATAAAAGGCTCCCCTCAGCACTGCTGATCCAGTGGATATGCAAGAGGCATTGCTGAAGAGCCCACGGTAACAGAGCTCTTAACAATACTGAAGTAGTGGGACCTTGTGCCCCTTTCACTCCAGTGTCCCCCTCGGTTCCATCACTAATGAAGCAGACTAAAACCACTGGTTTCAACCTGTCGCCTAGAAATCCCTAAGAGGCTTAAGAAACACAATTTCAAAGGAATCCACAAAAAGTAACTAAGAATTAACCTATTGCAGCAGGCTCAAATTTGCTACACAGGAGTGTATGCTTCCTTTAGAAATTTTGTAGTGGTCCACAAACTGAAAAGCAAAATTAAGTAAACCAGTAGCAGTTTTGATTCATGTGTCTTTATTACCTGTTTGGTGTAGCTCTGGTCATCTACATCAGCTGTAAAATCCTGGTATGAAGCCAGACAGCAAAAGGCAAAGAGTGAAAAAAGAGATATATTTAAAAAGCATAGGCATGTAAGAGGTATGTCAGCAGAAAGAAAAAGAACAAACCCACCAACAACTAAAATCCCACTGGATTAGCCCAGGAGAAGAAATTTAATGAGTTCCTTTCCCAGGAACTGTGGCTGACAACAGCTTCAACAGAGGACAGAGATGTCCTTGGAAGGACCCTTCCAGGTCAATGCAGCCATGAAGCCTATCCCTCTGCCGCACGCTAAGGAAGAGTTAACGAAACGGATGCCAAGGCTAAGAAAGCTGTTGTGGCAAAGAGGGGGAACAGCTCTTCACACCCGCAGTGATTTGCAAATCCAAGCACCAAGTACTTGCTAGGGTTCTTGTAAGGTACTGAAAAAGAACAAAAACAAAAACAAAAAGAAATAAATCACAAAGACTGACTGGAAACAAAAATGGCTCATTCGCGTAGTTTTATGCAAGCTTTTGAAAAATCTTTTTATACCTGATGCCAATTTATAAATGAAAATGTAGTTCAGAAGCAAAAGAATACTTCTGTTTAGAAAAAGCTGAAAACAAATATTGTTTAACAGTTAAACAGACTAATTTTTTTTCCTTAAAGAAAAATATTTTTTTGTGTTTATCCTAAATTCATAAATATCTCTGATTCCCCCTTATTTGTACACTGGGATGAGTTCATCTGCCAAAAAAAAAATCTCCCTAACTCTTAAAATAACTAACATCCAAAAATACCAGACCAAATTGTCGCTCAGACATGAACTACATCCGAAGACTTAACAAAGATCTAATACGGGAACGACCCAGTGCCTGGGAAAGAGCGCGGTCACCGGAAGGGGCAGGATCCCTGCTGATCCCAAAGCAGAAGCTCCCCGGCAGCGATCCCGGCAGGGAGCAAAGCAGCCTGCGTGGCACGGAGGCTCTGCCACCATCGCCAGCCGGGAGAGGAAATCAGGAGACGTAGAAGACGAGGGAAACGCAGAGTTGCACAACTCCCGTGACAGAGAGAGAAACCCCAGGGCCGCTGACGCCGGCAGGGGATGCAAACTGATTTCTTTGCATTATCTGTTAGGAAAACGCCGCCCCGAGGAAAGCGTGGGAGGAAGGTTGTGCCCCACGGCAGGAGGGAGGTGGGCACAGCGGCTGCTCCATCCGTGGGGCTGGCAGCAGGGAGGTGGCCTGGGCCGGTGGGATGTGGCCCTTCAATGCAGTGGGGGTGTGACAGAAAGGAGGGGGCTCAAGAATTCCCAAGTGGCAGAGAGGTGGCATATGCAGGCGAGATGGTGAGAAGTAGTCGGGGCATGAGGAGAAAATCTGCTCCGGGAAATGCCACCGCCAGGAGAGCTGGGTGGGGTGTCTTGCATACGGGTGCCGGGCACAGGCTGGGAACCTCGGGAGCCCTAATTTTCTTCCAGTGCTGGAAATGATCATCCTGGGAAAGAGGACAAAGAATTTTGGTTTTTTTCTGCATGTTTGTGTTAGGAATTACTCTGGATTTCCAACCCAAAAATAATAAGATGTTACAGAGGAAAAGACATGAATGCCCTTTCTGCTCTGAGGCAGAGATGGAGTGGGCTCGATCTGAGCTGGTGAGAGGTGTGCGTCCTCCCAGGGCTTCCTCCCAGCACCTTCTCGGGGAAGAAGCATGGTTCTCCTTCCTCTGACCGGGCACCTCCCTACTGACCTTCCCTCTCTGGAGGACAGGGTGGCCAAGGCAGGTGTTCCTCAGGTTGCCTCCTTGGGAACACAAGCTTCATCCGAGGGCTGGAGCTGTGATTTAGGCAGTCAGTTCCTGTGTGCACGGGCCTGGCAGCAATTCCAGTCTGCACAGAATTCAAGGTTATAGGCACTGTAAAGCCTCGCAAGCAAGACCACTCAAACCGAGGAGATTATAAAATAATATAATAATATAAAATAATCTCCTGGAAGCAAACCAGGAGCTGATGTGACTCTGCCTTTGGGTCTGGCAGCTGGACCAGTAATGAGGAATCACAAAATAAAGTAGGTCACAGGTTTCCAAAAGACCTTTTTTTTTCCTTTAAGCTTATGAGAAAATGATGATTTATGAAAATCAGCTTGAAGCAAGGCAGTTGTTCTGATAATAAAACCGCAAAAGAGTATGGAGGGCTCTGTCATTACAGTAACGGACCCCAGAGAAGTGCTTCATCAAGAAGACTATATACATCATTACTACTTACAATGCGCTGAAAAGATTGTGCGAGGGGAGAACAAACGGCGTCCGCTGCAAAAACAAACTACTACAGAAACGGTGCTCAGTGCTTTTATATTTTATACCATAAAATCCTCCATTTTGGAATTCAGTTAAGCCAAACATGCATTTTTCACCTCCTTTCATCACCTCAGAGCGCTGCTAAAATGGAAAGACCTCAGTGCAACCTGCGGGTGGAGACTCCCATCGGCGATAGGGCCGCCCAGCCTCGGAGGGCCTCGCGCCCATCCCGTCGGACCGTGCCCCGGGCTGCTCCCCCAGCAGCCCCGTGCCCCGGGGGAGGT
>NW_010536162.1:0-346 GCF_000687285.1 Phaethon lepturus | reverse complement strand
GAGGAAAGCCATTTCCCGCCTTGTTTACAAGTATGGAGGTGGCCGGCGCGATGCCGAGGAAAGGCAAACACAGCCTCGCCTGGCACAGCCAAAACAACATTTGGTCTCATGCCTGTCTTCTTCCCCTCCGCCTGTGCTTGCAGCGGGGCCGTACTGCCGGGGAGGTCAGGGTGTAACAAACCGCTGCAGAGCTTTGCTTCGCTCACGTTTTTTTGTCAGATTTATGTAAAGGAAAACACTTTTTCTTGGATTGCTGCGCGCCGGCCTCGATCCTGCTTCCCCCAGGGTCCCCCAGCAGGTGAAAAACCGCGCTCGGCTTAACCATTAAACGCTGTTCAGCCACGTC
>NW_010536161.1:0-2169 GCF_000687285.1 Phaethon lepturus | reverse complement strand
TGTCTTGCGAAACAGGCAGGGAACAGACTCGGTCTCGCTCTTTCTCCAGCCTTCCCCCAGGCCAGCACCTATTGCCAGGCGAAACTTGGTCTGGCTGCGCGTACCTGGTCTTTGCCTACAGCCCTCTCCTATTCACGCTGTCCCTTTGTACCACCACGTACCCGCTCCCGCGGCACCCACCCAGTTTTTTTTGTAATGACCCGGTACTTTCTCCTCCGTGCAGCGTGTAAGGTATTTTTACAGTAAGAACTGCAAAACAGTTGACACACATGATGCTGATGTTGCTTCCCTCTTCAGCTGTCCCCACCGCCCTTCAGTCGCCGTACAGAAAAGGGCAGTTCTGTCCCAGTTTCTTTCCTGCCTGTAGCTCACCTTTTCTGTGCTTCAGGAGAGATGTGTGGCTTCCCAAGCAGCAGCTCCAGCATCAGAAGGATTTAACACAACTTTCCAAATCACCCGGTTTTCTAGGCTGGGTTTGCTGTGTTGTTTCCGGCCACCTGCAGCTTCCAGGGTCTCCCAACAGCATCCAGGACAGGACCATTTTCTACTGAATACAAAGTCACTGCAGCTCCCAAGAGCCACCGGTCGGCTGCCACGGCAGCAGGAACCGGGGGAAATCTGACATGAGGGAAGCTGGGGGTGACAAGAAATGAAAGCAGAGCCCCAGCCTGGGTCAGGTGTTTTGGCAATGCCAAAGACAACGTTTCTAGTCCTGTAGAAAGCGATGGCATCCACCCTCGCTCAGGTAAAAGGCATGGTGGCAGAAGATGAAGGCAGAGCAGCCGCCAGTCCCACCACAGCTTCACCCAGACCCTGCCTCAGTCCTGGGAAGGTCTCTTGGACAACAGGCTTTGAGTCACGCTTTTAGCTGTGAGACGAGCAGGATGTTCGCGGCCCGTCCCACTGTGAGAGCTGGTGGCGGATGCTCCAGGATTTCCCATCCCACCTTGTGCCAGCACCTGCCGCGTGCCCCCACCTTGGCACCTCTCACCTGGCTCCGGTACGGTCTGCTGTGTCTGACTTGAGCGTCACCTTGGTTGGGCATTTCCCAAATAGTTAAGTTTTTTTTTCTTCTGTGATGTCTCTCAGTCCCTGAAGTGCTAATCCTCACAAAAGAGGTGGCTCAGCTTTTGTGTGGGACATTGCACCCCGGGAGTGACTTTGTCCTGTGAAAGGGTGGACTGGAAAACTCGTTCTCTCTGCACGTGTCTAAGCAGTGGTTGGAATATCTCACCTAGGCTTGACATTATCAACTTCTGTTGCTGAATTTTTAATAACCAAAATTCCTAGAACCCAACCCCCCTTTAATTTCAGTGAGATTAAGACTCCCAGATAACTTTTGTCCTAGACTCCATCATCTAGTTATTTTTAAAATGCCACCTTAAAAACAGGGCTTTAAATCTTCCTAGCTGACTTACAAAAAGCTCCCAGCGCTCGCTCCAGCCGCACACTTGCGCAGCTCACAGCTTGCTGATACCATCGAAGCCTCTGCGGGCTTGTGCACGATTTCCCTTCCATGTTTTACATTCCCTTCCCTCTCCATAAATGAAGCGGAAGCTGCAAATGCTACAGTATGGATGATGCCAGGTGGGGATTCATTCAGCGCAATTAATATATTCGACGGCTACAATAATACAACAAGGGACTGGAGAAATAAACCGCAGAAGCATTTCTGTCCCCTGGACGCCACGTGGAGCAGCCGAGGGGAAGGCGTGATAACGGCGGGACGGGCTGCTGAGAGCCAGTCTCCTGCCCTTCGGCTTTTTAAGTGGGTCACGACATGGCAGACTGAAACGGTGCCCCTAAAACCCAGCAGCTGATGAGCCTCTGAAGGGAGCCCAAACGCACGGCACTCGTAAAACCGAAGGGCAGCAGTGATGGAAATGTGGGAACCTGCTCCAGCAAAGCTGCCTGCCCGGGCCACGGCACTGGCACCCGCTGCTATCGCACAAAACTCCGCTGAAACGCTCCTTTTCGGCTGAAACGCTCCTCTTCGGCGTTCCTGCTGGAGCACTGCCACCTTCAGTGAACGCAACGCCCTTGCTGCCCTTCCCGAAGGCTCACCTGCACCACGCAGGCCACCGACCAGCTCCGGGGGGGCTCCTCGTCACCGCCCTCTGCCCCGCGGCGCGCCGGGGGGTACGAGGGGCGCGGGGGGACAGCGGTGCC
>NW_010536160.1:550-808 GCF_000687285.1 Phaethon lepturus | reverse complement strand
GCCGGTGCCCGCTCTCTCGAGGAGTCACGCAACCTCCCGCTTGCCTTTCAGGTACGTACTTCACTCACGAAGCCAAAGGAGCAGATGATGCGGCCGACGCAGACACAGCCATCATCAATGCGGAAGGAGGGCAGAACAACTCCGAAGAAAAGAAAGAGTACTTCATCTAGAGCAGCCTTGGTTTCTATGAGGTGTCCAACCGTGGACGGTTACTGCTGGCCCTATTTAAACGCTAAAGAGACAGCGATATTGGAAGTT
>NW_010536160.1:0-497 GCF_000687285.1 Phaethon lepturus | reverse complement strand
AAAAAAAAAAAGCAAATGGGTGGAGAGTCGTGAGGCTGGGAGGGTCCGGGATTTGCTGTGTAAAAATATTCCTCGTAAAGTACACTCTGCTGTTCGACACCTCAGTTCGTTTGGGTTTTCTTTTTTTGGCCAGGTCCAGCTTGGATTTAGTTTAGTGAAGTCATTTGCAGAAGATTCTGTGCCTTGTTTAATTTCTGTTCGTTCGGGTCGGGGCGGGGAGGCTGGGAAGAAGAGAGGCTTCTGCACGGTAGTTCCCTTCGGGTTTCCGTGGCTCTCCGTCGTCCCTTTCCTCTTCCCTTCCCGGAGCTGCCTGCGGGGACCCCGCGGGGTAGGTGGGCTCTTTCCCGGTGTTTCTCTCGCTTTTTCTCTCCGCCCGTTTCCGTTCAGAACTCGAGCCCATGGGAGGAGAGCCAGCGCATCTTAGATTCCGTAGTTTGCAGTTCGGTGTGGCCCGTGTCCCATTCCCTCTATCGTCGTAAAAGGCTTGGATGAACAGA
>NW_010536159.1:0-1584 GCF_000687285.1 Phaethon lepturus | reverse complement strand
TGGCGGATATTGTGCCCTGGGGTCTCTGCTTATTCCAGCAGGTCCCTGGCTCCATCAGCACCTACGCACCCTGCAAAAACATCCCGCATCCTCCCCAGCCTAGACCCTGGAATTCCAGCTAACCCGCGCCTCAAAGCACGGTGCGCTGGGAATCACACGGGATTTCCCGGCGCGGCGCGGCGGGCAGAGCCGCCCGTCGCCATGGCGAAGCCTTGCCGTGCCTGGAGCGCGCCTTAATCCCTCTGCTATTTGTGCTCAGCCCATCCCGACCCTGGACCTGCTCCGCTATATCTCTATCTCTATATCTCTATCTCTATATCTCTATCTCTATATCTCTATCTCTATATCTCTATCTCTATATCTCTATCTCTATATCTCTATCTCTATATCTCTATCTCTATATCTCTATCTCTATATCTCTATCTCTATATCTCTATCTCTAGATCTCTATCTCTATATCTCTATCTCTATATCTCTATCTCTATATCTCTATATGTATATCTATATTTCTACATCTTATTTTTAAGCTTCTCATGTTTTAGCTGCTAACCCAGCTCTGCAGCCTCTGGGTTGGAAAACCTGAAGTTAAAAAAAGCCCAGCTTTGTTTAAAACAAGCCCCCGGTGACCCTCCTGGGCTTGGGCAGACCCAGCCTCGCTAAGGTGACAATTTGCAGAGCAAGTCGCACTCTCTCCATCCCCGGCCAGGAGTTTGGGGCAGAAAAGGGGTAATAAAAGGTTTGCAATGGGCTGGGGAAAACAAGCAGCCTTTTTGTGAGGACAGGGGATGTTGCTGACGAGCCACCGCCTGCCTCCGACCTGCCGGGGCTGCGGCGCCGGCGGCGTGTCCCTACCTTTGCAGTGCTTCCCGTCGCCGGTGTAGCCGGACTTGCAGATGCACTTGTAGGACTTGGGGGTGTTCTGGCAGATGGCATCGATGTGGCAGTTGTCGGTGCCCTCCACGCACTCGTCGACGTCTGCGAGGGGAGAGGCAAGGGCAGCGCTGGGCAGAGCCGTCGCCCGGCGGTGAAACCAGGCAGCCCGCTGGCTTTTCAACCCCGCACGAGAACCAGAAAGGCTCGAGGGAGCAACGCTGCTGCTTTGCTCCTTGGCTGCTTTGCTGCGCCCAGCCCTGACGCAACGGGTGATGGGCTCGGGATGGGGCGCCGGAGCGGCACGCGCTCCCGAACAGCGCTGTCTCGCGTCCCCGCTCTCGTACGAGCCGCCCTGAGACCCCCCGACCCTTTCAGGTGTCTGAGCGTAGGAAACACCAGCTCAGGCGCCCGTAGTCCAGGCTGGAGCCAGCCCAAGCAGAGGTGAAAGTCTCTGTCTCCAATTAGCCATTTCCTGAGCCGACCAGTCACCCAAATAATCGTCATCGCTTTCTATTCTTAGGCGCGGAGGAATGTGCACGAATTAGCAGGGACCGCATTAAATAAACCTGGGAGCCGAGAGCGGGAAGCAGGAGGGAGAACCGGGAAAAACATCAAGGCTTCCGCGGGGGCACAGCCAAAATCCACGTCCCCCTCATCCCCTTTGGCCCCTCAACCCACTCCTCCGGGATGCAGCGCTGCGGTACCCGGCCA
>NW_010536158.1:0-1715 GCF_000687285.1 Phaethon lepturus | reverse complement strand
GAAGTCAGGTAGCGTGTCGTCCCCCGCGCCGGCGCGGCCTCCAGCCGCCCCAGGGCTTCTCCTCCACCCTGGGGCTGCCCCGTGGACGTGAACTCCTGGCATGGGCTGTGAGGTGCAGGGGTGGCCCAAAAAACGTGTGGGTGAGAGAAGGGGGAGGCAGGTAACGCCACGGGGTGCTCCTGCCGCCTCAGGGGGCACGTACTTCCTCATCTCGCGGAGCCTCGGGCCAGAGCTGGGTGGCTCCATTGGGCTGATCTTCGCCTTTGCGAACGCGGTGGCCGTGGCCATGCACACGGTGGGCTTCGCCGAAACCGTCCGGGACCTGCTGCAGGTATGAAAGTGGCTCTGTGTGTCCTCTGGGTCCCATCCCCTCCACCTCCTCCATCCTCACCTCCTCCCTGAACGACCTGCGTTGATTACCGATATTTATGTTAACGTTGGACCACTGATAATCAACCAGCGGCTGCTAAAACTGGGGGAAATCCCGGTGTTCGGTAACAGGGAGGGTTATTTCTGTGTTCTGGATGGTTCCCCCTCCCTAGGAGCACAACTCCCTCATCGTGGACCCCACCAACGACATCCGCATCATCGGGGTCATCACCGTGACGGTGCTGCTGGGCATCTCCCTGGCCGGCATGGAGTGGGAGGCCAAGGTACGCCTCACTTCTTCTCCTCCCCTTATTCCCTTAGGCTGGTAAGAGCCGGCCCTGCTGCCCGCTGTGCGTCCGAGGAGCGGAGAATGCCCGTAGCTCCCCCAAAATGGGCAAGGGTTTCTCCTAACGCATTCTTCACCCTCTCAGTGCCCAAGCCCCGACCCCTCAGCTGGCTCTTTCTGGTCTGGCAGGCTCAGATACTGTTTTTCCTGGTCATCTTGGTTTCCTTCATAAATTACCTGGTGGGGACGGTGATCCCGGCCACCGCCGAGAAGCAAGCGAAGGGCTTCTTCAGTTACCGAGGTGTGTCCACCATGGGTTGGGGTCGTGCTCGACAGGTCCAAGGGCATCACTGGAGCCCAGCTCTTTGCTGCTGCTGGGGGAGAAGTTTGCTATGGAAAGGTGCTCCTCGGTGAGAGATGGATGAAAAGCATGGAGTCTTTGTCCCGTGGGTTACCCACCATCAGCGGCGTGCCTCCATCCAGCGCTGAGATGCTTCAGCCAGGAGAAAGGCAGTTGGGAGGCCCCAAGTGCTTTTCCTCTGCTTCCTCCCCAGCCGACATTTTTGCCCAGAACTTTGTGCCCAACTGGCGTGGACCCGAGGGCTCCTTCTTCGGCTTGTTTTCCATTTTCTTCCCGTCAGCAACTGGCATCCTGGCTGGGGCCAATATTTCGGGTGACCTGAAGGTGGGTTTTGACTGTTGCTACCTGAGCTGGCGTTCCTCAGGGCTCAAGCCCTGTTTTCCCTGGTGCTTTGGTTGTGAACCAACTTTTAGACCCTATTTTATTTCTTCTGGAAACTTTGGGGAAGGCTCAGCCAGCAGATGCTCTGCTTTAATTCACTGCGGCTTTGTGCCGCAGGGAATTAAATTTCCCCCTGTAGAGCAGCCACAATTAAAACGCCGTTTTAGCGGTGCTGCCGGAAAGCTGTCTCACATCTCTCTGCGACTCCCTTGGGCAGGATCCCGCTGTGGCCATCCCCAAGGGCACCTTGATGGCCATCTTCTGGACCACCGTGTCTTACTTGGTGCTTTCTGCTACCATCGGTAAGCAGCATGTCGC
>NW_010536157.1:3964-4279 GCF_000687285.1 Phaethon lepturus | reverse complement strand
GGTGTCTGGTCATGAGTGGGGTGTGGGGGGGACATCAGAGGGAATCCCTCTGCCCCCTGGCTAAGCGTGGCTTATCTGCCCCAAATACCAGCTCCAGGAAAAGCTCCTTCTGCCGAGCTCTCGCTCGACAGATGCCACAGGAAGCTCGTGCTGTTGTGTAGTGTTTCCCCAGCCATGACGCCGATCCTCTCCCCACCTTGCTGAGAGCAAAGCCTTCGCCCTTGGCCTCCGAGCTGGGGTTCGGCTCAGCGGGGGGCCAGGCAGAGCTCAGGCGCACCCCTTCATCCATGACCTAATGGGAAACTGTCCTCGCAA
>NW_010536157.1:3267-3908 GCF_000687285.1 Phaethon lepturus | reverse complement strand
TTGACCAACTCAGCATGGACACAAGAGGTTGCTGCCACAGGCACGTTTTGGCTGTTATTTTTAAAACCTTGCTTTTGTAACAGGAACTTCGTAAAGGAAACGTGATATACGGCAAACTCCAGGGCCGGGTGAGCTGCGGTTTGTGACAGCACCTCCATTTCCGATGAGCTGCTCCTATTCCTCGCTTCGGTTTTGTTCGCCACGCCTCTCGAAGGCTTCTCCGGCACGGCGGGGAGGATGCGCAGCCACCGTGCCGGTGGGAGCCCTCCCCGTTCCCACGGCCAAAGCAATGGGTGTGATGGTGGGGAAGGTGTTTTAGCCGATTCCCACCCTCCACGCAGGTGGGCCAGAAAAAAGCACGTCCCAGGACCCCTTTTAACGCCCGCTCCCAGCCCTGCAGACCTGATCCAGCGGAGCACCGAAGCATGTGGACACATCCGATGGTGGGAGCGATCCCTGGTGCTTCCCGAGGGCTGGATGGGACCCTGGAATGTTCAGCCCTCTTTGGTGTCCTCAAAAAGGAGGTTAAAAATGGAGCCAAGGCCGAATCCTGTCCTGGTCCATCCACGCTGCAAGTCTGCTCATCTGGAGACCTTTTCCGAGCAGAAGGCACCCCGTAGGGTGGTTGCTCCAAGGCTTTT
>NW_010536157.1:1560-3219 GCF_000687285.1 Phaethon lepturus | reverse complement strand
TCTGGTGTTTCATGTCACAGCTCAGGAAGGGGTTTTGGCATCTGCTGGAGCTCATTTTCCTGGCAGCTAATGGAGCCTTAAATACCCATTTGGGGCTTCAGGCTTCTCAACCCTCAGTCGCCTCTGATGGGATATTTTTGCAATAATAGGAAAATTGCAGGGCTTTTTTTTTTTTCCCTCCCCCTTCCGAGCTCAAAACCAGGAACATGCCACTTGGTACAATCTGTCCCTTTCTTGGGAAGTGTTTGTTTTCTTCCTTCTGCTTCCATGTTTATCTCAGGTGTCTTGCCTCTAACAAGGACCATACGTCCTCCCAAAGGTCCTTGGCATTGTTTTCCCTAAGAGAAGATTTCCAGGGTTGTCCCACTTGGAGAAAAAACTCTGGGCTTGTAGGAAAGCTGCATGAATTTCATATAAACCCTGCAGCTTAGAGGACTCAACCTCTGGAGTTTGCTGCCTATGGTTGGGGAGGGCGCCGGGATCCTGCTCCGTCCTTGGTGGGTTTCAAAGGACACCTTCGGCCCCATGGGCATGGAGGGCTGGACTGCGTGGGTGGATTTCAACCAAAAACCCATCTGACTTGGGTTTAGCAAAGCCAGACATCATTTTTCATCCTAAGCCTACCCAGCCCCATCCCTCATCTCGTGCACCGGCGCTGCCAGCAGCTTCATTCACCACCCTGGAAAAGCAGGGCTGAGCAGTGGCGCGGCAGGTCCGGGTTCCGGTGCCTTGGCTTGCCGTCCTGTGCAAGAACCTGGGTGCATGGGTTAAAAGAAAAAATCAAACCGCTCACCGGGCTGGTTGCGTCTTACAGCCCCGCAGGCTGAGTGCCCTGGCTCGGGTGCCTGGCAGCCGCGGCGCTGCTGCCTGCCCAGGCACGTGCCTGCCTGATTCCAGAATGGCTGAAAAAATGCAGGCAGACAATTAAAAAAAAAAAAAAAAAATCCCAACAAGGGCTCTTTGCAAGAACTAAACAATTTGCTGGGAAATGAGCTTGTGCAAAGTTGTGCCTGGATTTCATGAGCTAAAAAAAAAAAACAAAAAAACAAACCAAAAAACCTGACCATGCTCGATTTATGTCCAGGAAAGGAGCGGGATGCAGGGTTAGGCGATGCCGGTGACACTGGTGACACCGTGAGCGTGGGACAGGGCAGCGGGCACGGTGCAACAGCTCCAAAAAGAGCATCGCTGGTGTGAGCCGCAGCCTTGAGCTGTGCAGCGTCTCTTTACTGCCTCCATTAAGCGGCAGGTCCGTCCCTTTGAGGATCGCTGGCGCAAGAGCGATCTGGCGCGGAGGGGGCCGGCGGGGAGTGACTGAGCAGCGCGAGGAGCCTGGGACGAGGATGCGATCCGGGAGGGCTCGCGCAGCAGCTCTCACCTCTTCAGCCTTTGGCCGGACAGCCCTTGAGCCTCTGGGCTTTTTTGGTTCCTGTTCAGCAACATTTACAACTAAACCGCGTGTTGGAGGGACTTTTTAAATTAATTTTTATCTTATTTTAATTTTATTTTCATTTTTTCCAAGCTCAGTAATAGGAAGGGGCTCCGAGCTTTGACGTAACTCCTGAAGCTCCAAACCATATGTGTTCGGGCAATAAAAAGTGGGCTGCCCGAGGGAGCGACGTGGGGTGGAGAGTGGCAGGGCGCCCCCTCGCCCGCCCC
>NW_010536157.1:0-1183 GCF_000687285.1 Phaethon lepturus | reverse complement strand
GGGGGTCACCCCGGCACCCTGCCAGCCCCCCCTGCGCTCGGTGGCTCCGCCGTTTCTTTCCTCTGATGATGAACTCATGGATGGGCCAGACACCGTGGTGCGTGCATCACCTCAGGGCTCGGATGGAGCCTGTATTCCTGCACCTTCATAAAGAACCTGTTGGGTTTTTTTTTAATTTGATTGCTGCTTTCCACGGAGCATGGTTGCCCTGGGCTTTAAATACACATATCGTGGGGCAGGGACCTCTCCCAGCGGGCTCTCCAGGAGTGAATCCTCCTTGGGGACATGGGCAGATGATGGCTGCACGCTCCTAGCCCGGCCATGCCTGGTCCGTCTGTCCCGAGTGGTGCACGGATCCGTACGGCGGAGGAGATCCCAGGCCGGGGGGTACAAGAAGGTTTTGCAGAGCCATTATCTCACCTGGCCTTCATCCTGCCGCGGTGAAACAGGTCCGGCGAAAGCCACAGCGCAGGCTCGGTGCTGTTGACTCTGCGTTCCCACGTGAGCCATCTCCAAGTCAATAACATGCCAGTAACACGAAACCGGTACGGGGACCAACCCTCATTTCATTTCTTTCTCCTCAGAAAACCCCGATCAGACGCACTGAGCAGGGAGCTTGCAGGTTCCCCAAATACAGGTCTGCCCTTTTCTCCAGCCAGGATAGCCCGGCCGGTCAAACAGCCAGAGCCAACCCACCCAGGCCACCTCCAAAAAGCCCCAAGATAGATTTGCATGAGTTTCTTCCTTCAGAACCAGAATCCATTTAACACCAAGAGTAAATATTGCGTGAGAACTGGCAGGAACACGACTACACCTTGCTAAATAGAGGGAGAGAAGCATTTGCCCTGTCTGCTCCAAGGACACCAAACAGATGGGGACTTCGGTCATCATCATTTTTTTGGCCTAAATGGTCACTTGAGGCAGATACTAAATCCAGTTAATAAATATGTGTGGTTGAGGGGAAATGGATCTTTCATTAAAGTGATCGTTTTCTTGCATGCTTGCACCGTGAGGTTATGCATCCCAGGCTCTGTATTCTCTCAATTACTGCTGTTATTAGGGCTCAGGATCATCATAAAAACTGAATTAAAATAATTCCAGCAGGACAGGTAGCCATCTGAGTAACACAAATGCAACATCAGTGCTTGGAGGAATCAATTTTCGAGAGAAGAGCAAGCCACAG
>NW_010536156.1:312-577 GCF_000687285.1 Phaethon lepturus | reverse complement strand
TTCCTTTATCCATGCTCTTATGGGTGCCGTGTCCCATCCCCTCCCTCGCTTTGCCGTGGACTATGAAGGGAAGGGGCCGAGGAAGATGAGACACCCCGGTCTCCGTGTTGCCTCCTGGATCTGACAGCAGAGGAAGGCTCTCCAGACAGCGTAACCCACAACCTCTCTAGGGACCGGGTATCCCTTACCGGCAGCAGGTCTAGGATCATATATGGCTGTTCAGGACAAGGACAGGTATGGGTCTGTCTGCCTGGGGTCGCTGGAG
>NW_010536156.1:0-297 GCF_000687285.1 Phaethon lepturus | reverse complement strand
ATCCATGAAATAGCCTCTCCATGCAGGGAGAGCCTTGTCTGCTTCTCACCCCTGTCAGAGTCAAACTGAAAAGCTCGGGGCGGCAGGGAGAAATCGATTGGCAGCGATTGCTTTTAACAAGCGAGTAGCAGTGTCCCCCTGCCAAGGGACCTGGGGCCGGAGAGCAGGCGAGCCCGGCCAGACCTGCACCTTCTGCAGGGCCGGGGCAGGTCCCGGGAAGGTGCTCCAGGTGTCCTGGGGCTGGGTCCCATCAGACCCTGAGTCTCGGGACTGATGCAGCCCAGCTGCCTGCCCGTG
>NW_010536155.1:0-31217 GCF_000687285.1 Phaethon lepturus | reverse complement strand
ATCCAGGCGCTGGGCGATGCTGGTGTGGGCAGGGCTGCAGGCAAGGAAGGAGAAAGCGAACTGGGAGCCACGTGGCATTCCCAGAGGACCAGCCCAGTGGGGACACCCTGAGCATCTTAAAAAAGAAGCAGCTCCTGGCAACGTAAAGATTCTGCGTCCTGCTGCCGAGGGGCGAGGAGGGCTGCCCGCACCGCCTTCGCTCCGCTCTGCTGTAACGTATAAGCCTTTTGAGTCATGTACCCTTAAAGCTTTCTTTGAGTCTTTCTTAATGAGTTCATTTTTAGTCCGAGACTGTAAACGGAGCTGGATTCCTGTGGTTAATCCAGCGCAGGGTCCGTACGGTAAGCACACCTGCTAACACAGCTCCATCGAGTCCCGCGGTCACCACCACCTCTACGTCACTCCCCGGGATGAGCTGCAAGTTGCACGTTGGCCATCAGGAGTAGCTGGCTCTTACTTCCCGCGTCTTGCAGCCCAGAGAAGGTGGTACAGACCCAGAAGGTCCGTACGGACCGTCCTTGGTAAAGGAGACGTACAGAAGATCTGACCACCTCCAGCCCAAAATGTCGAAGGAGGCGGCTCAAGAAACTGCAGGATTTGGATAGACGACGTTAGCACGATGTGAGTGGTGTCACAGAACAGGAGAAGCAAACGGTGTCCCCATCATTAGGAAAGGGGAAAGCAGCTCATGGGAGAAATGAAAGACTGCTAGGCCAACGTCAATAGTAAGGTGAGGCTCTAAAGCCCATCTAGAGAGACACTGCGTAAAGCAAAAATATACATGGGACCAACACTTTGTCACCTGCACATAACGAAAGTAAGATGATATTGGATTTCCCCAGCATCACCGGACTTTCTTGAGAAAGGCAGATCAGTCCTGGGATGACAACAAATCCTGGCACAAAAAGACACGTCTGTGGCAGCAGCTCTGGGAAGGAGAAGCCAGTTTCCCCTGGGAACCGGGTGGCCCTGAGGAGCAGCGCGATGGAAGGGAGGTGGCCACCAGCAGCATGATGGGGAAGGTGGCACATTCAGCGAGGACAAATTTTGGGTGTAAGAAGGCAGTCTTGAGGCAGGGATGGACCCAGGTGTGCTGGGACACCAGGAACTGATTGAGAGCCACTGATGGGTGAAAAGGCAAATGCAATTTTAAATTTGAGAAGCGTTTTCAGTAAAGATAGAGGAATACAAGTGCCATTAGACCAGACACTGGGGGAAACTGCATCTGAAAGGCAGATATTTCAAGGGGAGTAAAATCTTGAGCAGGGCAGAAGACCTCATCCGGCTGAAGGTCAGCACCGATCCACCAGGTACAAACCAGCGTGACTTAAATATGGTGGGAATTTGAGGTCTGCTCCTGACCACCAGAGCAGGGAGACGCTTGCGCAGCCCTTTGTAAGAAAAGCAGGCGTGAAACACCCAGCTGCTCAAAAGAGAGCAGGATCCATTCCCCCGACATGGTCACCAGCAATAACAGGAGACGACAGTCAAACCAGAGCCTTAACTCTGCTATAAATGAAGAGAGACACTTTGTGATTAAAACAACTGGGCGCCCCGTTAAAGCCTGATTGCAAAAGGCTGCTCACACATTTGTTGACCAGCTGAGCCGCGCTCCTGCAGAGCTTGTAGGGCAGGGGTACGATTACGTTGGAAATGGGAATATTCCTCCAAATCATCCCCCCTGATCCTGACGGAGTCGGTCACCCTCCCCATGGGTGGAGAGGTGCAGAGAAATGGTACCCTGATTTTTAAAAGAATAAACCCTGGTGCAAACATCAGAGCTTCTGCAGGAGGCTGGTGAAAGCCCTGCCCTCTCCCACCGCTCTGGGTGGTCCTCACCTCCCACCCAGGCACGCTTGGCGATGTGCTGCACCCAACCTCTGCAAACCGTGGAAGAGCTGGGCGGCTGGAGGCACAGAACACAAGGCGCTCGGGACCATCGGCTGCCGTCAGGAACGTGGTTTGCGGAGCTCACCCGGGCTCACGCACCTTCAGCTGCACCAAGCCCACGGGCTTCTCAGAAGAAAGCTCCGATGCCAGAAGCGACCTCAGGAAGCCACCCGGCTCCAGCCACACCGTGGCAGGGTCTGATGCAGCCCAGGTTCTGCTGGTACGAAAGGCGTGCTGAGCACAGCCGTCCTGCACGGTCACTGCCCGCCTCGAGGGGATGGAAACCACAGCAGGGTTTTACGACGGCATTAAACTCAATGTTCCCAGCACCTCTGGCCACGCAGGACCTGCGGAGAAGGGCTGTTCCAGCCTGAAGGGCAGATTTACCAGAAACAAACCCAATCGGGGAAGCAGCCACGGGGCTGTTTGCACACCTTCTGCCAAGAAATGTCGGTGCCTCTGGCACAAGAGGGGCAACAACTTGTTTCTTCCTCTCTCCTCTCTTTTTCCTAGTAAATTAAAAATAATTATAATGGTAGTAAACCCCCCTTGGCTTTATCCTCCCCCACCGGAGCAGATTCAATGCACAGCTTCCCTGAGCAGCAGCAGTGCGATTTACTCCCAGAACGGGATGCATTCAGGTCTCAGGCAGCAGGACCCCCCCCAAAATTCCCCTCCCCAGCGCTGAGGGTCAGAGAAAGCTTTCCTGCTTCGCTTCCTCATTGACAGGTTTGGGAGGCACAGCCCGTGGTTTGGTTAAAGAAACCCCAAAGGCACGTTCACCTGGGGGAGCTCACACCAGCTCCCTTTCTCGACGCAAAGGGGATGCCATCACCCAGCCAGGGGATGCTCTCTCGGTCCAAGCATCCCCCAAAACGGTGTCGGTACCCACTAACGGGGCATGAGCTGCTTCATAACCTGAGTTGGTGGCTGCTGCTGTCGATAGCCAAAGCACCCCAAAAAAAACTCCCACAGCCGAAACCTTAACAGGTCCCGTACCAAAAGGGCCAGTCCCCAGCACGGGGGGAGCAGCTACAGCCATCCCCAGCCGAGGGGCAGCTATCAGCCCCCGCCAGACGACCCCAAACCACCAGCCGTTCCCTTTCCACCCACGTCTCGTCCTCCCGCTGCCCTCGGACAGGTTTTCACGCCGTTTCCCGCAGCCGAGCTCTCAGCGAGGGCCGCGGCGCAGGGAGCCCGGGGAGGAGAGGCAACGATGCTCCACACCGCTCACGTCGAGCCCTCCGCATCCCGCGCTTCCTATTCCATTCCCTTTTGAAGGGGCTGTAACGCAGCTCCTATTTATACTTCAAAACAGCTTGCTTGTGTAATTGCCAAAAAAATTTTTAAAAAAGGAAAAAAAAAAAGGGGAAAAAAAGACACAAAACAACCCTGCTACAATGACTAATTAGCTCGCTCCTGCCTCGTACCCCGTAAACAAATGTATTTGTAACCAATTTGCAAGCACTTTGCATAAGGGGCCCAGAACACTCATGCCTGTTTGATGCATTTTGACATTAATTTGATAATAGCGGCTTAACAAGGAATCCAGGCTCCCTAGCTATAAATATGCTGCTTTTCCACTTCCTTTTATCTACACAGTGAAATAATGTTGTTTTTCCCCCTGCTGCAATAACCACCATCCAACCCTTTCATGAATGCCCTTTATGTCCTTTAGCATTTTCAAGGCTCTTTTTTTCTTCCTCCTCCTGGAGAAAGTAAAAGGGTTTTATTAGTTGTATTTTTAATTCCCGTTCATCGGGGGAAGGAGAGGAGAGGACAGCGATGGTACTCTGATAATGCAGCTTTTCCAGGAGACAGGGACAAGAGACTTGTTTGTTCAGAAATACTTCTCCATACCGATGTGCTCCATAGGAGAGAGAAAGTTCATCCACCTCCTCCTCTTCTCCACTCGCCGTGGCTCGCCCACGCTGTGCAGGCCTTCGCTGGCACACCAGAAAGAAAATTCAAACACGGGGAACGGGACACTGGAGTCCACACTGATGCCAACCAGAAAGCCACCATGGCCCCCAGCCCCAAAGGGTGGCACTACAGGACCACCCCACTCCGAATCTCTGCTCGATGGTGGTCCACGCTGCCATGAGAACCACCACGGGGACCGCACGAAAAGGGCTGGATCATGGGGACTGAACAGGGACTACAGCTTGTCCATGGCCTGGCAACACCATTTCTCCTCTCCTTCTGGACCTCCAGACACGGTCCCAGCGGACGGAAGAACAAGCGTTCGCTGCCGCAGGCTCAGCGCGAGGGTCTGGGAGGCGTTTTAGCCAGCAGCCCTGCAGACCTGGCCCCTCTGAGGTGCTCTCACCCAGGACACATCAAAAGCTGAAGAGCAGCTGGTGGGAGATAAGGGCTTTGAAAAACGGGTCAGGTGGACCAGCCCAGAGAGCAGCACCAGCGTTCATCCACGCTTCCCCTTCTGACCCGCAGCGCTCGGGTATCCAGGCGCAAGAGACTCTGCAAAGAGAGAAGAGGACCAGATCTCCAGGCAGGAGAGAACAGGATTGTCTGGTCCATTTAAGTGTCATCCTCAAACCCTTAACTACAATTACCAGCTTCTTTCCCTGGCTGGAGATATTGCTAAAGATGCTTTGTACCCCCCCTCACCCTTTCTGATGCCCCCTCACTGAATCTCCAGGACTTGTTCCCACCCCATGTGCGCGTTGCCGCCGCATCGGCCCCCACCCCAACCCTCCTCGGCCTGACACCGTGGGCTGCAGAGCTGCAGCATTAGTGGGAACCTGCTGCTTTCCCAGCAGGCTGGTACTTGCCGTCCAGTAAACCCAGTTACACCAGGAAGCACTAAGCAACAAAGGCCAGTTGGGCAGAGAACGGAGGCAGAGAGATGGGGAAGGGAGCAGGGGACAGCCGCTGCCCCACGGCGCGGGAAATCGCTAACGGCCCAGCCCTGCACGTGCAAGGTCTCCTGTCCCTTCACGTGGCCAGCAAAGGCAGGCACAGCCTTGCTCTCCACCAGCAGGTCCCACCCTGCCCTCTTCACACAGCCGGGTCTGGAGGACGGCCAGGATCTGGGATCTGTCTTCTGCACATCCACACGCTGCCGGGAGCCCAAAGCCCTCAGACAGCCCGGGGACTATCGAGCGCCTCTGGAGGTGCGGGGCTCCAGCCCTGCAGGCACCCACTCTCCATCTGGAGACGAGCAGGAAAGCAGAGAGAAAAGCCACAGGACAAACCAGTACCTTCACAATTACCTTTTTTCTTCTTTTTAAACACGTTCCGTGTTGCCATGACCTGGTCTGAGGCACTTGACCAGCCTCCTCCTTCCCCACAGCAAGCAGAGGTGCCCCTTGCCCCCTCTCTCTGAACCCCCTTGCAGAGGTCAATACTCCATTTGCCTCAATACTGCCTGTACAGGTGAGGGCAAAACCAGAAACACACCAAGACAACACAAGGGCTGCAGGAGGTCTCTCCCCCCACCCAGTGGGGCTCTCCACCACTCAACCCTTTACACACCTCCGCTCCAGTTGTCCCTCCTGGAAACCAAGCCATGTCCCTCCTTCGCCAACAGATAAGCTGGCAGAGGGCACGAGATCGGTACCGAACGGGAAGAGGGCTGCTCCACATGGGCCTTCCCCATGTTTCCTCTTCCCAGCGTATCGTATCAATCACAGCCCTTTCAGCCATTTCCCCCTTAAGTCCTCCTCTGGGACTGCTAATGCCGAAACCCTGCGGCAAGCCCCGGCGATAAGTTGGAGGCTTAGCAGAGACCAAAAGCACATTCTTTCCTCAGCCTCCTCCCTCCTTATCTCTTTCCTCCCTCCCCCAAAAACACGTTTAGATAAAAGTTATTGGAACAATGAAATCCATAACTTAAACACAGGTGGGACGGGGGGAGGGTCTCCGCTCTGTGCCCTGGTGAGCAGACCTGCCAGAACAGAAAAACAGGAGAGCCCATGATCTCCTTTGAAAGAAAAGCCGGTGCAGGACCTTGGATCGCCGCAGGGAGAGACCGCAGCACACATGCTCTCCTGCAGCCCCAGAAGTCCTGCACGGACTCACTCACCTGTTAAAACCTGATCATGCATCAGTTTTGAGTCGTCTCCTACTGCTTCACCTACCTGGGGTGAGTTGATTTAAGCCCGTGGGTACGCGAGCTGCACCGTTTTCCGCCAGGCTGTGCCAGAAGCCCAGCTTGCCCCCGTATCGCCATCCTGAGCCCTAGGAACAGCAACGCAAGAGGCAGCTCGACAGGATCCGTATTCTCTTTAGCATTGACCAGCCTTTCCACACGGGCAAGCCCAGCGACTGGTGCTGCCCCAGCTGCAGCGTGCACAAGGCTTCATGCCAAAAAGCGGTGCAGGTCCAGAGGCTGGAGCGGTCGGAGCAAGGCGTAGGTTGGAGCCTGGGGTTTCTCAGAGCAATGGACCTCCTGCAAGTCGCTTTGGTTCACTTACCCAGGGATAACGGTTGTTTCGTTCCACAGCAACATGGCTCAGCAGGTGAGTGCTCGGAGATCCACAGGGGAAAAGCATTTCCTAAACACAAAGCAGCTCCTTCTTCAACGTGCAGCTGAGCCCACAGCCACGAGCACCAAGGTGCACAGAGCAGCATCCGCAAACCTCGGACCTGGGGGAACAAGGCTGTAAACCCCATTAGCACCACTCACCCCAGCACTCCCAGTGGGTCACACTTCCAGAGCTCCCAGTCCAGACTGGGGCTACACCCAGGCACATCCCTGCCCACACACACCTCGCCGCAGCGACTCACCTCACATCGCTTAAACTTAAAATGCGACACCAAAGCGTGTCTCCAAAGAGGATGGCTTTGGTTTTAAAGGGAAATAAGAGGCAGGAGGCAACGAGAGAGACCTGGTTCAAAATCAGTTTCACTCTTTATTTGAAGTTTTACATGCCACCAGCGTACATGAAAGTTGCACATTCAGAATTCGACTCACTACTAGAACAAAGGGCCAGATGCAAACACAAGTGTCAAACGAGCGCACAGATGGAGGAGTCCGAACCGAGGAGCTTGTCGGTCTTTGCGACCAGGCTGCGTCGCATCCCGATGGCACTTCAGGCGTCAGAGGCGAACTCACAGTTTTGAGGGCCGCCTCCCTTTGCCATCTCCAAAGCATTGGAGACCTGGGTCTTCTCTCCTAAAGCAGCTCCGTTCTCTTTCAATGAGCTAAACAAGCAGTTTTGGTAACATCTCTACCAGAACTGAGGGTGTTTGGAAACCAACTGCCCATTTAATGCTTTTCTGAATTTCCCTTTCTATCAATGCCAGCAGTTTTTACAATGAGAAACAATTTCCACCCACTGTTTATAGGGAGAGACGACAGAAATAGGGACTCTTACACTGACATTTTATTTTCAAAAGAAAGTTTTGATAGAAAAACATTTTCCCCAGCAGCCTTGGGCAGGGAGTTGCAGCTTCCACTTCAAAGGACAAACTTCAAAAACAAATCCAGTGTCCTAATGGTTTTGTGCTACATTACTTAATTGTCATACAGCTAATTAGCAATGCCTGATTTCACATTCCCTGTACATAGATGAAGTTCACAAAAGAAGGGGCTACTTAAAACAATAAATAAAACAAGGCACCAGGCAGCCAGACTCCGACAACATTAACATAAAACGTTACACTTTACCATTTAAAAAACTGGAATAAAAACCCCATCATGATTAAACCTATATTGATCTGTCTCCCTTCAGATCTCAGAGCTTTGAATCTCCGAGAGGAAGGGGGGAGAACGCAACACAGGAAACGGGGGCTCGCCGTGCGCGTCTGTGTATGTATTTTGCCAGCATGTAGCAGAGATCTTTAAAATTCTAATTATTTCCCTATCACCAAATAAGATTGGGATCAATACATGGTACAAACTGACCCCTTTCCTCGACTGTCAGGGGGAAATTAAAAAAAAAAAAAAAGAAAGGGGAGGGCAAAACGAGAGCGTCAGAGGTCAATGCCACAAAACAATAGATATTGATGTCTCCATTCATTTCAAACAGCGGAAAGGTCAATGCCTCCCTTGCTTCATGTTTTATGGCTGAAATCCTGCTGCTAACAGCAACAATGTTAGTAGTCAGACCTCATCCATCCTTTTTTATTATTATGATTATTTCTAACCAGGTTAGCCATTTTGAAAATTTGACGAAAGCTGGGAAGCAGCAGTGGGGGGCAGGGCACGGGAGAAGAAGAGGGGAAGCTGCCCTGGAAATTAATGGAAGGGACAGTTTCCATTAGTTTTCGAGCCTGCCTGTCCCCCCACCTGTGCTCCGGTTTGTCCCTCACTGCCCCCTAAAAAATGAAAAGGGCCTGAGGCAACATCCCTTCACTATTAATCATTATTCCCCATACAACATCCCAATTGGTTTCTATGGAAATGATTCTCCTGCTAGAGCACCCCGGCTGCCTGCGCATCTCATCAAAGAGGCAGGAGAGCCGCAGCGGAAGGAGGTTTGCCTCTGCGACACCCGGTGCGGCTCCCTGCCGATGGGCTTTGGCTGGACACTCTCCGCTGCGACCGGCCAAGGGGGGACTGCACCTCCCTTCAGCAGATGAAAGAACCCTTCTGCACCATTACCTCCACAAACGGAAATTTCTGCGGCCATGGGGGGATACCCCATCCCAAAGAAGGGCTGCTGGGAGAAAGTACCCAGCACCTCACGACGTACAGTCCCGTACCTGTGCGTCGCCCCAGTGCTTTCATACCTCTGAAGATCAGCCAGGCAAAGGGACAGATCCTGCTCTGCTCCCCTGGGAGTCTCACATGCCTCAGTGGAAGAGGAGGTAGTAGGGAATTAAAGGGAGCAGGGTCGCTGCTGCTACCTATCAGCCGGCATTAGCAGCCCCAGCCCTGCCCTCTCCTCCCTAAGAGCGTTTTGCACCCCTGCACGCTGCCTTGCGCGAGGCAGGTGAGCCTTCCTCCCCGTTCACAAGTGGGGAAACCGAGGCCAGGTCTCACGGTGCGCATCTGCCTTCCCGTTCGAGGCCCGCATCACACTCCTGCCCTGCCTCCTTCCACTCCCACTGCTCCTCCTGCCGAACCACCTCCCCGACAGACGAGCGACTGCAGTCCAAGCTCTCCTGAAGGGAGAGGCCGTTGCCGTACAGCCCCCTTTACGAACTGAGCAGTAGCTACACTGCCATTTTCTAAAGAGATCATGAAATCAGCTTTGCAAAACGGCTCAGGAAGCAATCCTTGAACCTACAGTCCTTCCAAGAATGCTACTGAAACGCCGACGACTTAGCCCCACCAAATTCCCCGCACCAAAACCACTGCCACTCTTCAGGTCTAGACTCCCCCAGCCTGCAGCAACCAAAAAGCTATGTTGCTACACAAGACTTTGGATGTCAGCAGAGCAGCAAACAACTTCTGATTTTAGCCACTAATGGCACTTGTCCCAGAATATCCTTCTCCCAAAGAAGCGTGACACCTCGTTGATGGTCAAAGCGAAGATTTCTTCTGCAATCCCCAAAGATCGGAGGTCTGATTTGGAGTGCGGCAAGAAACACGCCAGCAGGGGCTGGGAATCCTGCAGAGGCAGCCCTGGCGAGAAGGGCACCTTCTGTAATTGAATTCATTTATTTTAGACTACGGACAGTGGCATCAGCAGGCTCAGAGATCACCTCATTAGATGCTCACCGTTAGCAGGAGGGAGATTTCTGGAGAGATGGAGACAGAGACCAGAGAAAAGGAGGGGGAATTTCATATTAAATAAAAGCCAGGAACATAACACCCGTGCCTCCATTCTCCTCTCCTCTAACACTGCACGCTGGAGTCTCAGCACTGAGTGGGCTCTGAGTCCCATATATTGCTCTGCTCAGAACATATGGTGCTATGTTTAATAGCCCGGCTCTGCCAATTGGGGACTATTAGGGTGGGTTCTTTTCCCAGTGTAAATGTTGCAGAATATAAATTGTAATTAACACCGATGCCAAAATAGCACTTAGAGAAAATAAGCACATTATTAACATCTGGTGAATCCTGCCTGGAGTGCAGAAGCAGCGGAAATTCTCATTCACCATAAGAGGATTTGTAGTAGAGATACCAAGCATTGGCCTGGAGTTGGGGAATGGCGGGGTGGAAGGACTTTTTAGCTTTTAATCACTATTTGTGGTGCTAGATAGCTGTGGGTGACCTTTCCTAGCCCTGATTACAACTCACATCAGGACTTCTGACCCACTTGTATGACTGTCTAAACATCATACTCCACTCCACAGAATCATGGCGTTACAAAACATGCCTGATTGTCTGCCCTGATCTAGCAAGACACAGGGCAGATGCGTATCGCTTTGCCAAGCAAAAGGTCTAAGTACAGCACATTTCATCAGGTTACTCTATCCCCCAAGACCAAAGGGTTAACACCACCACTAAGCAACAAGTGTTTCCTGCATACTGCTGTCCCCCAAACCAGGTTTTCCAGCGGGACAGAACAGGCAAGCTGGCAGCTCTGCCAAAGTCTTTGCCAGCACCACAGCATGTATGTGGAAGGGAAATCCCTGCTGAGGGTGGGCATGGCCTTGTTCCTACAGCATGTACTAGGCTGGACAAAACATGAAGCGTTAGAGAGCTGGCTCCATACCCTCAGCCTTCCCTCTACCCTGCCCTGAGGCTACAGGCACAAGGAGGAAAAAGCAGCTTTGCTAACGCTTCAAACAGCTCCCTGCCTAACCCTCACCATTTATTCTAGGGAAGAAACCCAGACAAAAAACAGTCAGAGCTAAAGTGGCTTGAACTGGACAGAGCAGTGGCTCGTGTTCCTGCCAAGAAAGTACATCTGATTTGCTGAATTCCCTCTACCCTGCCCTGAGGCTACAGGCACAAGGAGGAAAAAGCAGCTTTGCTAACGCTTCAAACAGCTCCCTGCCTAACCCTCACCATTTATTCTAGGGAAGAAACCCAGACAAAAAACAGTCAGAGCTAAAGTGGCTTGAACTGGACAGAGCAGTGGCTCGTGTTCCTGCCAAGAAAGTACATCTGATTTGCTGAAGTGAGGGAGGAGGAGAGAAGAAAACTGTTGGAGAGGGATTTAAAGAGGGATTCAAACAGGCAAGCAATATGACAAGAAGTAGAAAGAACGACCTCGCCAGGAGAGCAGGAGAGAAAACAGTGGCAGGATGCCAAGAACAGGGCACCAGCTCCTCGCCCTCACCCGCACAGTCTCTAACCTGAGGCAGAGTCTCAAATACTTCAGGAGCACCCGCGGCTCAGCCGCAGCCATTCCCTGAGGAGCACGAGCCAGCCTCACCACCTTGCTACCAGCTGCAAACCAGAGACCACTGCTGGCACCCCGTCCTGAGTGGGGAAGGGAGAGGAACTCAGGGCAGACAGCAAACGCATGCAGGGGCTAGTTTTAGCAATGCACAGAATTGTGCTAGTAGAAGGCTAACGTTAACCTGCTCGTTAACACTGTAACCTATCAAGCACAAAGGTTACCACAGTCTGGCTCAAGATTTACACCTGCAAGACAGATTTCCAGATGGGTTCACACCTGACTGATGGGAGAGTAAGGAGGGAAAGTTCTCCAAAGCTGTGAGGTGTGTTTTGCTCTCAAATCCATCCCATCAGACTAGGCTTCCTATGAACGACCAATGGGAGATTGAGCATTTGGGAGATGGTGTCTTGTGGAGAAAATGCCAACAAGGAGATGGGGACATCATCTTTGGATGTTACCGGGTCTCCCCAGAAAAGCATTGCCCAACACATCCAGGAGTGTTTAGGAGATTACAGGTGGAATAGACAGCTCCAGTTGATAGCTCTTTTGCAGAAGACAGACCCAGTGTGCTACCACAAAATACTCCAGCAGAAGGGAAATCCAGCTGCCACCCAGAAACATACCTCCAGGAGTTCATAACTCGGATTTTGGTACAGCTGCCTGATGCTTTCAAAAGTGCTCAGTAAATAAGGCAATATGAAAGTGATCTAGACCACTACTGATGCCTGAGGAAGTTCTGTGGAGCAGAAAAGCTGACTGAAATCACACTGTGAAAATACTTCTAACATCTCTAAAATTAGCATGAGCTCAAGGCGTGGAATCTAAGGACAGAACTGGAACATGACATCCCCATCTACACTGCAAGACAGACTGCATTTAAATCTGCTCTGAACCTCAACTTATTCACTGTAGGCACCATCTACCCTAGGACAAGGATTTCCAAAAGAGGTCAGAACAACTTCCACCAGACCAACCAATGGAAACAGCAAGAACATACCATGGTTGAGGTGCTAACGACCATAATTTGTCATTCAAAAATTTTAAAAAAGAGTCCTTGTGGTACTTCTCAATCAAAAAAACCCCAAACTTTTAAATACTTGTCATTGCATGTGTATAACTACAAATGCGTATCTGTAACATAGAAAAGATGTGATGCACTTCAACAGAGCTTCTTTTTTATGCCTCTTAGTTGGCTTAGGCTTTCTATTTTGCCAAAAACAGACCAAAGCAAAGAATGATTTCCACCAATATCACAAAGCACACTGCCAAAGTACACAGAGACCCCTAGGAAATACACCAGGCGACACAGGGGAAAGAGCGTCTTTAAGTCAGTTTCTCTTACCTTTAACTTCAGTAAAATAACAAAGCAATTCAGAATAACCACAAGGAAATACTTGTCAGATTCCAGAAGCCTTTGAGACAGAATTTTCAGATGAAAGCAATATCCAATAGATGTTTCCCCACTGCAAAGGGCAAACATTTTTTATTTTGCAATTGCACCTATTTAGAGTGATTGTACAGCATCCAGTGAGGTGGCCAGGATCTGAAGATGGGGAATCCAGGCCAACAAGAAGTTACTTCATGTGTACATGCTGACCATCTTTTCCATGCTGTGACAGTCACCACCACAAGTTGGGAGGTTCCTCAGCCACTCTGCTTTTAAACAAGGTAATTTCATCCAAGTGCCGCATGGGGACATCTCTGATGACCTCTGTCAAGTCCTCATGAAGCAGAGGGAAAATGACGACGTTTAATGCAGGGCGGTCCGCCTGGAAACTAAATCAGACACAGGTTATTAGCTGAGGAGAAACACCAATTCTCCAGGGCAAGAGAAGGGGATTGCATGGATGTAGATCATGCAGCGTTGGGAGCAAGGAAGGGTTGTTCAGAGGAGGCAGGAGGGGCAGCTGGAAGTCAAGGTCTCCCGGTTACCTCTCTACATGTCAGCAGGGAGTGCAGGCTGGGCTTGCACCCCTTTTCGGCAAGTCTGTTGAGCTGACACAAATTGGGCCTAACATGGGGAGGGAGGAAGAAATTAAGGAAAAAAAAAAAATCACAACATATGGGTATTCTTAGAGGATATCAGAGATTCCCAAGAGCTTTGCCCAAACTGGGCAAGGTGCTCAGAGATAACAATTTAAACCATCTACAAACCAGCAGCAAGTTGCAGAGCCATTAAGAAAATCAGGCCAGAGCAGTGCCAGGCATTCCCTCAGGGCTGGGATTATCACTTCAGGCTGGGCTGCTCTGCATGCAGAGTCTACACTCTGCAATTAGAGCACAAGCAAGTTTTAAAAACTCAGATCTGCAGATAACTATTTAAATGTGTGTGCACACGCGCACACACACACAGAGATACACTGCAGCCTCTTTTTTAATCCAAATGGCTGAAAACCTGCCTTGGCACCACCGGAATTTACTCTAACAGAAACACACACAAGTATCCCTGTTTGCCCCTTGAATTTTGGCTTCCAGTTTCTGAATCTACAGCCTCAGTCTTTTGGTCCCCTCTTAGAGAAATCTGCATTCTCCTCCTGCCCTCCCAGCTGCTCTTGCCAACGTCACACCACTGGGTCTGCCTTCCAGCACACATCCCAGACCTTGCAAGCAAGAGGCCTGATAGGACAACATGAAAGAGGAGCAGCAGGGTTATAACTACAGAGCAGAGGAAGAGAACAGCAAAAGTTAAAGCCATTTATAGAATGTAAAAAGAGCCATACAAAAAGAGTCCAAGTCCCCATCAGCGAATACTCTACATGATAGCGACCTGGTGAGTAAGAGAACATGGGGGAAAAGAAACGGTATTACTCAGTGTAGCATAACAAGAGTTCAGTCTTTTAAAGCTGGGAGGTAAAGGGAAGTTATGCTATAGCTTAAGAGTTACACCCTGAAGATTAAAAGACTTGTGACTATTAGCCCCATGCCACCAAGATGCTTCCTCCAAACAGTGTGACAAGGGCCAGTTCATTACCACTCTAGAGGAGGCAGAGTCAAACTGGCAGCATCAGTCCCTTGAGGCTGAACCAAGTTGTGTTGGGTCGAAAGAGGAGTTCAATGCTCAAACTTCTCTCATACAGATGTGCATCTGGAAAATTCCCAGCTCATCTCTAGCACTGAAACAGCCAGATTTTTGTCAAACACAGAGGGAACGGCTAGAGATTTGGCTGCTGGAAACACACATGAAAATCTCAGGTAGCAATACAGCCAGCTGAAGAAAAAGCCACGAGAGACTGGCATTTCCCAGGGAGACAGAAAGGATGTTCCCATCCACAAATGATTTGGAGTAGAGCTGCCAAAAACATAGCAGAGAAACTCCCACTCCAAGGCTAGTTGCTCAGTCCTAGCAGGTTAAATTAATTTGCCTGAACGTAAGTAGCTGCAGGAGTAAGGATTTCCAAGCAACAAAACTACCCGGGGCAATTTTATATCTTTCTGCATCACAGACTTGCCCTTCATGCCTCACGCCTAAGGGCTGGCAGAAAAAGACACTGCTCCTTGAGTAGATCTGGGGGCTTATGCAGGAGCTGAGCAGTTTCTTACTTCCACAGCAGTGCCTACAAGAAATCAGCCAGCAAATAACCACTGATCTGGGAGGCAGCTGGTAAAGTCTGCAATGAAATTACATAAAATACAGCAAATGTCTCTGATAGTCCTTCCCCAGCTCTTGATGTTTCTTATCCCACACCACAGTCCTGCAGAGAAAATCATGTTAATAGACCAAGTTTACTGAAGTTCAGCTAGGAAGAAACAGCCACCTCCCCAAGGCAAAGAAACCTCTGCTTCTTTCTTTGTATATAGACTCTCCCAAATTAGATCTGCATGCTGCCTTCTCACCATATACAAAATTGTAGTTTATAAGCAGCCTTTACATGTAGCTGTAAAAATGAGAACCCAGACAAGTTTACATGACAATCTGCCACCAAGACAACTGAAAAACCCCAACACAGTAAGTATACCTTCCAAAAGAGGCTGGATTTATAAGAGAGGTTTGAACTTGGTCTTAAAAAAAAAAAAAAAAGAAAGAAAAAAGAAAGCTTTGTAATTTTCTCCCCTCCTCAACAGGAAACTGTATGTTACTGCAAACCTTGTAAATTCCATACCCCAGCAAGTTGACGCCGGAGAATTCTTTCCATGTACAATTTGCGTGATTTAAGAAAAAAAAAAAATCAAATGCACATGGCTCACTATTATTCTCAGCTAAATGTGCGTGCAAAGCCTCTCCTTTAACTGCCTGTTAAAAAACACCCCGATTTTAACGAGCAGCTGTCATAATGTTAAACTGGGATTAGCAGTTCCCAAAAGCAGACTCCCTCTGCAATCTATGCTCCTTTAGTCCTTACCCGGAAGGCA
Organism: Phaethon lepturus; assembly: GCF_000687285.1. Lineage (NCBI taxonomy): Eukaryota > Metazoa > Chordata > Aves > Phaethontiformes > Phaethontidae > Phaethon > Phaethon lepturus. Next base: position 15,774 of record NW_010536155.1, on the reverse strand, counting down.
ATTCCTTTCTTCATACACCTGTCCAGGTGGGCTAGATTAAGTGAGAAGCACTTAGAGCACTAGTTCAAAAGGCCCCAGGCATGGGGAGGAGATAACAAGAAGGGGAAGAGATTGAGTTAATGAGTTGCAGAATAGCTCCTGTAATCTTCTTGACGGTTCTTTCCTCATTCCACACCTGGATGGACTTCAAACTGGATCTACCTCTGCAAGCGCATGGCTTGTAAAATTAAAACCCGAAGGACAGAGAAGGATGTCGACCTGGGGAGACAAAAGAGCTGCAGTTCCAGACATGAAACCCTGCTTTTTTTCCAAGGGAAAGAAGCCAAGGATATGCTTGCTTGCTCTCTCCTACAAAACCTCCAGACTAAACTCATCATGATTAATTAAATGAAAGCAAGTTTTCTAGGCAACTGACTAGCAGCCCCTTCAAAACAGATCCTTTAATCAGAAACAACCACTGGGATAACAAAGAAAATACCCCTCACACACATATTTTCCAGCATAGCTGCTGGTCCAGAAGACTCAACACCAAACCAACAACCACCCAGCAGGAACTTTTACAAGGTCTCTGAAGTGTCCTCATTTGGATGTGGACACATAGTGGGCCTGGCTTCAGCAGCTGGCTGGAATCATCCATGGAGCTGGGAAACGGCTCCGCATCACAAATTCCTCCTGGCATCAGCAGAGGTATAACCCCACTCTACAGTTAGATCTTGAACAGGTTGGACGTGGCTGAAAGGGTTAATGGCACTTTGTTATTTGCCTCCAAAATTATCCCAGAACAGGTGTGGACTGGACACAGTAAGGTTATTTTGAAGTGAACAGCTTGGTAAATAGCCTATCACTACAGTCTCAATTACTTCCAACCAGCGTGGCAGGATCCAATATGTAGGTCAGGGACAAAGTCAAAAAGAAAGAGAAAAAGTCTAAAGCAAGGCTGCACTTTGATCAGATTTCCTCAATTTTAGCAAGACAAAAGAGTCACTCCCTGGAATGCAGTTATCTCCTGGCAAACACTCTCAGTATGTGTTTTGAGACATATCTCTCTAGAGAGGCCAGCGAGTCCCCAGGACTCCACCTGCCGATAGAGCTAAAGTGCAGCCCAAAGCCACAGGAGAATCTTACCAGCCAGCCTGTAATGATGGATTATGCTCCGCTGTAACTCTCTGCACCACAGACCCCAGAAGACGGCAGCTCCACTGTGTTAGGTGCGGCTCAAAGTTACCTTCTCTTACTTGTAAGGAAAGGATAAGGCAGTATTTGGGACTGAAGAATCTATTTCCCCTTGAGATTTCCAGAGAAACCCAAGAAAAGCCCTATGCCAAAATCAGACGTTTCAGCACATCCCACTTCAGAAAAGCTGGCAAGCAGGAATAAGGGCACCCAAGGTGGTATAATTAAGCACTGTCAACAAAAGAAGCACACGCCAGATAAAACAAGGAAATATGGTGTATCAGGAGTGGATCAAGGCCAAATTTTTGAACTCCACAAATTGAGATGAGCTTATGAGAAAAGAGGTTCTAGAGAAAGAAAGGAAGGAAGGAAACCAGGAGAAGCTTGATTTGGGGGAACCGAATGCAGTGGGGACAGAGCAGATATGGACTCTGGTTTGCATGACTCTCACAAATGCAAACCAACCTCTGCTGCAGCTGCACACCTTCTCCACACTCCATTTAGACTTCCCCCACAGGCTGGTGAGCAGCTTCTGGAGAGGCCAAAGTTTCTCAAGAGAAGAGAATTCAGACTGACTCACTTTTTGCCATGTACACAGCTCTTTCACCCACATGCACAAAAAGCCTGTTAATCCTCCACCAGGCACAGCATAAGTCTGTTTTCACTGGAAAAGTTGCTCACATCTGAAAGTTCAAATGTAGCATCCGTCTTGAAACCTTCAGCCAGCATACCTGAGCCAGGCTGGAAACTCCCATCCCTGAAGCATGGCACGGTAGAACAGAGGAGGTGCCAGGACAGGCTGGAGCTGCTGACAAGTGACATGACCCAACATAGATACACACACTTTTCTCTTCTTTTCAGGGAAGGCCAGACATACGCTTAAAATTTGCTCCACTGCCTGTGCCCTGAAGTCAGTACCAGGGAACTGCAAAAACTCTCCTCCTTACAGTGACTGCCAAGAGCATAAAATGAAGCTTCTCCAGAGCATCTTCTAGCCACACCAAAGAAACTGGGTCGGATTCCGCTAGGCCCATTCCTCCATGGGCAGGGAGGACACTTGCCCCCCGCTCATCCCCCAGAAGCCTCCACACAGTGACCCCAAAGCAAACCTGTTCCCTAGTGCCATTCTCACTTCCAACCCCGACAGAGTTCCAGCGCTGCACAGACTTCGTCTTCTGATCTCAGAAATGGACTTCAAACGTTCCTGAGGAAAGCTGTTTTGATTCCTCAGGTTGCCCTTAACTCCACACAATGAGATATTTGCTCCATAAAGGGTCTTCCTTTAAGGGTGTCTTCCATCCAATCATGTCTACACAGACAAACTGGCATTCTCCCAAGGCCTGCAATTTCCCCTCACCTTAAGTCCCATCATCACAGCCTCCAACCTGAGACGAAGGGGCATAGATGGGACTCGAAGTCATACACACACAACACTTGGACTTGATGATCTTAAAGGTCTTTTCCAACCTTAATGATTCTAACACTGCCAACTCTCCCGTTATCTTCAATGCAGCATCCTCTGCCACTGCATCGCGTCATGGGGAAGGAGCAATATATGTCAGACTCATCCCGAGCAGAGGCAAGTTACATCTCTATACTGTGGTTTCTCTCTGTAAGGCATGAATGACACTCCACTGCTTCCCCTTTGAGCTGAGGTTTATATCAAACATGCTTGCAGATTGAGGTTCTTACATTATTTTGCCAGCTGAACTCTGCATCAGTCAAATGTGACCGGACAATTAGAGGGGGAGGGAATAAGAACCCAAAGAGCGATGCCAGAGCGCCCAGGACACGTCCTAGGGGAGTGCTCTACCAGAGCAAGCTGAAAGTTATTTCCTAATCTCTTCCACAAATTAAAAAGCTGCTGCAATAACTGCTCAATTAGATTTATTTTACTATGGAAATGCTTTAAAGCTGCAGTTAATGCTTCCGTTCAACCTTTTACACCCTCATGAAGAGAGAGCACGACAATACTATTCCAATATTATTTCTCAGCCAAGAGAGAGAGGAGGACACTCCTTGAAACCTATTTCATGCACAAACCAATCTACCCTCTAAGGAAGGTTTCAGGACTGAATTCCCTTCAAAACACATGAGCTAGCAGTTAGAACAAGCCATTTGGGTCAACCACAGGAATGCATTTAAGAAGGGGTTATGTTAGTACCCCCAAAAGAAGATACATTAATATGCCAAATTGAGGATGGTCCCAGAAGCTGTGCTGGCTTGTAAAGGATTTGAACCCACCCATAAACAACAACCCTGGTAGAAGCGAAGGTGTCCAGGCCACACCTCAAGCAGAGTCAGCCTTCGCCAAGCCCGCCAAGGAATTCTTGGGTAACGCAAGCTGACAAGGATGCAGTTTGTTATTCAGTCTGTGACAGAATGATTCAGGGGTTTCTAAGAGCAGGAAATGAAACAGACAATGAAAGCTGGAACAGGATGCTAATGATTCACTACTCCAGCCTAGCGATACATTAAGTCTTCTGCAATCAGACGCAAGGCCTGAGCCCACAACATGCTTAGGCTAGCGGAGTGGGATCGGCAGCTACCGTGCTGGCTCTGGGATCCAGGAAAGCCAGCAGTGTACTGAGAGGGACTTTTTCAAGGTCAGAAGGAAGAGAAGGTGGTGAAGGGATGCAAAACCAGCTTGAAAATCTCAAACAAGCCCTAGGTGGCAATACCAGCTTTTTGCAGCGTCAATACAATTGCAGCAGTCAGGTGGGCAGTGCAGGAAGGACGCTGGAGGACTCTACTGAATTCAAAGATGATCTTGCACTCGCTTACTGCCCTAGCAGCCCCCTCCTACCCAATCTAACAGTAAAAAGGATTACCCAAAAGGGCTTTTCTGAAGCTGAGCCCACAATGAGAATCCAGGCAAGACGAATTTCTGCAGGGATATCCAGGGCAATAGCAACAAGGGAGGGAGGATCACTTAGCTCTGAGGTGAAGAAAAATTAATCTGTGATAGTTCAGTCCTGTGCTAAATGCCAGGAGAGGGATTGGCTCACTCAGCACTTTCCAAATACTCAGTTTCAGCCCCATGGTCCCACCTGGAATCCCTATTTCTGCAACTGAATCCCAGGAGGGTGCTTCATCCCTTCAGCGAGCATCATGGCTCTGACAGCCCCACAGGGCCACTGGAATCAGCAGTTTAAGAAAAGGCAAGATCCAGCCAAGATTTTCATGTTAAGAAAAGACACTAACAAGCAGGGGAAAATTTAGGTAATGTTACAGAAGCTTGGCTAGTAAGATCTAATTCAGACTGAAATAGCTATTCCTGGAAAGTTGCAGAGGTCCTGTTGTGAAAGTCACTTCAAACTAAGAAGTCCTCATACCTGACACAGGCAGAAGAAGGAAGGTTAAGTTAGTGTTTCTCTTTTCTCTGCATTTTGGATCCCCAGAACAGGCAGGTTGTCCCAAAACAGTAAAATTCCCTGCACTTTCAAGCACTGGTTAACCCTCTGAATCACACATTTGCTTTGCAAAGCCATTTGCTGGAGACAGGTAGCCAGCATGGCTAGGGGAAGAGGGGCAGAGAGCTTGAGCTAGGACTGCCAACTCCCCGCTCTGACCCCACAGCTCTGGGGGGATGCCACACCAGGAGCCCAACCAGCCCCAGCCCTCTGCATCTTGTCCCAACAGCTATCGGATCCCAGGGGATGACAACAGCGCTTTTGGGAGACTTGAGCAGTTGAGCCCTGCTACCCACGCTCCCCAAAACACACTTCAGCTGCACCACAATCTTTCACCTCCTGACCATGCTCTCCACCACGGCCTAATTTGGATTGCATTTCTATAAATCACAAGTCATCTCTATGCCTTGACACTTTCCCCTTATGTATGAAGAATCCCTAATGACAACACACTCTCAAAGATATTTTTGTTTTGCTTTGGGGTTTTTTTTCTTTTACTGTTGCTTTCTTGATCTTTTCCAAGGTGTTTTTTCAAGGATTTTTCACAGGCTTGTACTGTCTAGTGTTGTAGAGTCCTTGAAATCATTACAATGATAGGAACTACCTAAACACTTAAGCTAAACCCAACAAAATTCCAAAGGAACACGCTGGAAAACATAAACTGTCCTTGAGGCCAAGGAGATATTAGCCAAAGCATTTCCCATCCCCTCTTCCAGCCTGTTTTCTGCTGGTAAGCTTCACCAGGAAAGCAACTTCTCCGGCACATTTGTGAAGTGCCCACTAACCATGCCATGTAGCTGTGCAACCCTGAAGTCATCCAAACTCCTTGCCCGCAAGATTTCTAGGGCAGAGAAATACAAGCATATAAATACAATTATTTAGCGCGCAACCCATCAGTAAGCAGTGTGACACCTTCCATAGGTCACAGCTCCATCTACTGACTATTTCACAAAATAACAGTGTGGAAACCCCCCGGGAAAGCCGCTCAAAGCAAGCCCTGTACCCCGGACTGGGCTTTGGACGCACCAGCTCTTTGCAAGCATTTAGAAAGAATCCCAGCACTGCAATTCAGCCCAAAAGGGAGAAGCAAACCTCACTTTTCTACAAAGAAGCCTCTTGGCACAGCTACAGGTCTGGGGTCACACTTGAACCTGCAACCGTAGGTCCCCACGTATTTTAGCATTTCTGGAACTACCACTGCAGCGGTTTTAACAGCAGAATTATTTAAACAGAGACAACACGCACTTGGAGCCAAGCACTTTGGCAAAGTTAGAGCCCAAGCATAAAAGGGAAAAACATTGTGTTCGTTAGATCTGTTACTATCTCAAGTATGTCAGCAGCTGAGCACCATGTGATAGGAAAAAAAGAAGTCATTTTACAGAGAAACTGAGACTATACCACTGTCACATGTGAAATCCGAGGAAGATCAGGGAAGTGGATATGGTTCACTCAAGCCACATCTCCCACTCTAACCACTAGGCCCTTCTTATGTGCACAGAGTATCTCCCTGAACCATAAAGGAGATTACCCCTCCCATTCACACAGAAGAAAAAAGAATAAAGAAAAACACTGCAATGATTTATCTGCCCAGAGGGAAACAGTCTTCTCCAAAGCTCAGAGGAGACCTTGCCCTTGCAAGCCTCTTGTTTGCTGATGAGGGCTCCAGATGAGTGCTGTTCTGCTTACTGTGTTTCATTGCAAAAGAGGCAGAACTGAATCAGAGGCTCTTAATGACTTAAATATGTAAACTAATCTGTCCCAAATTAGCAAACTTTAACCAGAAAGCTGCCCACAAGAAAACTGGACACCACAGGGCCTGGTTTAGAGCTGTCACAAGACTAACAGACATGAGAACAACTCTCTTTTAGGACCAGCAGAACAGAAATACGTAACACCATCCTTATTTTATAGTCGAGGAAAAGAGTTTGAGAATCAGTTCAGGCTTTAAGCCATCGGTGTGATGCAGGAGATTTACGCTCCAAGCTCTCATCACCACACCCTGTACATACACCATCTTCCAGTACAACTCAGCAGTTGAAACCAGTCTGTTCTCCCCAAATCGGTCCCCGCCTCTTCTATGACCCAAACCCTCCTGTGTATCCACATCTGAAAAAGGATTGCACTGCCCCAGATTGCATTTTCAAGTCCTCCCAGCTCTATCACCCGCAGCAAACTACTGGCGTGTGCCCAGTCCTATGCCTTTCCAGTTCCCACTCACATTTCTTCTCTTTTTGGAGGCACTGGCAGAATAGGAGTCACTTTGGCCCCATATCCCTGTTAAAAAACAGCAATCACTTGGCTGCTCTCAGCCTTAACAAGACCATCTCCATAGCCCTAAAACAGGAACTCTAACCCTTAATGGGACCCGAGGAATATGGATCAATTCTCCCAGCTCAAGGAAGGGAGCAAAACAATGAAAGGCTCACTGCCTTGCCTTCCCTGCTCTCGCCTCCTCCTTCCCACCCACTCTCCATGTTTTTCTCCGCACACGCAGCATCTGCACACATTCCAAACAAAAAAAAACAAAAAAAAGGATAAATCACCTTATTTCGTTCTGGCACTAGGACAGATAACTTCAAACTTGCTGCCCAATGGGTTCTTCCAATTAAAACTTGGATTAAAGAGACACTAATAGCACATTTTTAGAGGAAGCCATGCTGTGAATTAGGGCTTTATCCACAGGTTTAAGCAATGAACACACAGATTTTACTGCACATCTCTTTGCTCTTGGAGTAGTCGACAAAATGCAGTCAGGAGAAAGTCAATTCCTGACCCCATCTAAAGGTGCATTTGTGCAAGGATGAGAATGGGATCACTGGAAAAGTCACGTGGTTAAAGACTCACTGATGGCTCATGGAAGACTCCAGGCTTTGCTTACACATCATTTTCTGTATTTTGTTCCTTCCATTTTATTACTAGAGACAGTTGCATGAGAACGGGATCTTTGTTGCTTAGGAGAGCATCTGCTCCCACTGCTTATCCTCCTCCTGAAGTCATAATCTTATGTGACATCAAAATCGTTTCCAGAGCCACCAATTACAATGTCATAGACGATTATGACTTCAGGTGTAGAATTTGCAATGGGAACAGATGCTCTCTTCAGGAAAAAAAACCAAAAACACTACACTTCAAAAATCCCGTTTTCATACAAATGTCTCTAGTAATAAAATACAAAAGAAAAAAAATAGCATGACAGCCAGAACTGTTGTTAAATGTAAAAATAGTTTTTAATATTTCCACAAGGCATCAACTGCTCTTTGGAAAGTTCCCAGGGTTTAAATTATTAAGAGGTACAGAATGTAGTGAAAATCCATCTACGACAGAGAAGAAGAGGGAGAAAAGACTGCAGAATAGCATATTTCTGCTCAGTAAGTGGACATAAAAATTTTGGCCAGTGCTGCAATGGCATCGCAGAGGGGAGGGCAAAATAAAAAACGGGAACTGCGGATTCCTGGTTCTTTCTAAGGATCCCCAAAGCACAACTGAAATCCACCAAGAAATGTTTTTACAGACATGAAGGCCTGTGAAAATCAAACTCAAAGAATCCTTGTCACATCACAAGGAATTTACTTAGATGTTTCCAACAATCACTGTCCCAGAAGGACACTGAGCCTTTCAGAGGCTGTAACAAACAATCTCACGTGCAGTTTGGTAGGTAGCTAATATAGTCATAGGCTCTTCTGGATTTGATCTGCAGAAACAAGCCAAGTGTAATAAGTCAGTTTGAAGCTGGAGAAAGGCTGGGGGAAGGAGCACCCTTTAGGATGCAGTAATAATGCCATGCGATTTGAAAATTTTATTAGAGCTTAACAGGGCAAAGCAACAGTAGGTGACAAAGAAAACAGTGAAGGTGGAGGAAAAAGCCTTATAGGAAAAAAAAAATGGAAAGTCTATTGCATGGGAAATATTTTGCAAGATGACTGCCACTATTAGAAGATTTCAAAATGCCAAGCATAATTAAAAGCTCTCTTTTCAAATGCAGTTCACAGCTCACACACAAACGTTTCCCACCACGTGAGCCTCAGAACACTGCAAGGGGCCAAGCAAAATGCATTTAAGAACTGCCAAACGTGCGAAGGCAGTTTGTACCAATTCTCCACACACACACACCCCCCAAAGAAAAACCCTTCACAACAACCCTTTAAAGGCTTTGAATTGCGCTGCCAGGGGATTATCAGTAAATGACATTTACAAGTGATTAGAGGACGAAGAATTATCTTAGTCACTTGTGGGAAAGGAAGAAAGCTTCAAGGTCAGCTCTCTCAGTACTTAAAATGTCGGCAGATGTTTTGTTTACACGAAAAGTGTCATTTGATTTATGATGGTGCTTTACAACCAGAACTTCAACTCAGCCAACAGAACTGCAGAGAACATGGGTGGGAATGGAATCAAAAATTCATATAATACCTTCAAATATTTCACTGATTCACTCTTATTAAAATAAGAGGCTAGTTGATGTGCCAAGCGGTTACACAGTACCTATTAGCTTCTTGGAACAAGTGCTCCAAGCCATATAAGCCTTGGCAAGCAAGGAAATGGAGATAAATCTTCAACAGCTCCAGAAATCCCACATCAACCCCTTTCCACACTCACCTCCGGACAATAGATTGCTGGAGATTTTTGCAAACGGTAAGAGATTCTCCCATAAACATGTGGCACATGATGACCTCAAGGCAGTTGGCCATAAATGACATCACTGCGTCAGACTGCAGAGTCCCACTCCGGGAGACGATGCAAAGCCGCTGGAGAGAGGAGCAATGACTCAGTGCCTGGAAGAACTGGGCACCCGCGCAGAAGTACGGCTGTTCCAGCCTGCAAGAATAAACAAAAACAAGTCAATGGGCAATTCATGCTTGGGCCGCTTTCAGACAGGAGGGGAGAGAGCACATTCATGGGGGGCTTTGCAAATGGAGCAACCAGTGTCCCCCACTGCCTCTTTCACTTACACATGCGATAACCTTCTACCCACTTGTGCCAGCGGTACGGCACATTGGAAGCTCAGACCTCTTGCTTGCTAGCTACTCTTGAATGGTGTGTGCTAACAGACAAGGACATAAATAGGGCAGAAAGGCCCTAAAGTGCAGAATTCCAGCGCCTGCAGAGAGTAACCCTGGTTTTGCAAGTTTTCCACAAAGCCTGTTGGGTAAGATGGGCCTTAGGTCTGACCAGCAGACCCATTCTGGTCTTACAACAAGAGCAGCCTGGCTTTTGCTACCTGACATCCATGAAGCAGTTGATGTGGATTTAGTGACTGACTGCTCCAGTGCACCAAACACTGATCAAACTGGTCATCTTCAGTTTACTGCCTGGAGAGAAGCATGCACGAAAAATTCACAATGCACACGTGGTAATGCAGAACTTGGGCCTCTGAGCCAACACAGTGACAACAACCAGCCCTCCCCGGTCAGAGGATGGCAAAAGGATCAAAGCTACCGTTCTCCCACAGCAAGAAGAACCATCATCACTTCAACCTTTATCTTAAACACTTGGCCCAGAGAAGAGAGACAGGATCCTCTATCATGGCTATCCACAATCTTACATCATAGCCCAGAGCAGGACAACAAAATGGCATGGTGAAAACATCCCTGACTAAGGGGTCCACGTTTTAACTAGCAGCATGACTTCCTCACAGTAACCAGTCTGCAGGAAGCAGAACCTGCTCGGGGCTGGTGTCACCAGAAGAGTACGCCTGCTTACTGCAGATTTACTACAGGGCCTCAGAGCACTTGGGAATCCCAGTCATTGGGTCAGCAAGGCCAAGAGCTCCAAGCAGGTTAATCCATTAGGTGATAACAAGTTGTCGGTCCCAACTTGATCTGGATAATCTCTGCATAGACTTTTGTAGTGCCCAGGGGTATCTCAGCAACTTAATCCTCTTAATTGGTAAATTCTGTTTTAGCATCTCAGCCTGTGACTGCTGTTCAGGTAGCAGAAAGATGTAGCTCTTCAGGTTGCCTGAAGAGATCCTAACAGCTCATGAGCGCTTTGGGTAATGGCTTAAAATGAATATTAAGGAAATGGGAAGTCTCTCCAATTTTTCAGCAGCATTATTAGTCCATTATAAGTTTAAGACAAAAAGCACAGAAGCCCTTGCAACCTCACAGATGTCTAGGTTACTCTCTGTGACATGACAGCCATACTTGCAATACTGCCTTTCACTCGCTAGATGACAATGTTGCTTTGGAATAATATCCCCTTAAACTAGCTTCTCAGCCTGGAAAATGGGGAGAGGAAAAAAGGTAGAAGCAGCAGAGAATTAGTCAAATGAAAAGGAAACTACATTAACAGGAAGTGATAAACATTAAAATCCTCTTAAACCTATATAAAACCTTAGACTTTACTCAGGAAAGAACAATGACAGCTTACATGGAAACACCAGGCTGTTACACAGAGAGACCCTGGTTCAGCCTTTATTCAAAGCTCTGTGCTGCCTCTCAGCTTTATCGCTCATTGCCTCCATTTCAAAGTCTCTGGAAACTACAGGGCCTAGACAGAGTGAAGTAACACTGCACACCCAAACCTCCTTCCCCAGATCTTAGTTCCTCCATGGTGATTTAGTCTCCTGAAGATTAAAGATACTTAATGGCTTGGGTCAAGTGAAAGTAACTGAATTTCCAACAGCTGCCATCCCTTGGATGAGAGGCCAGCACACTCCTTGCCTGTCAGAAATGGTAAGTGGTGGAAAATGAAAACCCTCCTGAGGTGTTTTAGCCACCCTGGCTCCTTCACTATTGCAATGGATCAGGAACATGCACACAAACACCAGTCTCAGCTGCTGAGCAACAATTCAGTCACGCAAACTGTCTTTGTGATCACAGCAGTGACCTTGCTGTTACTAGTTAGGCATTTTAGATGCATTTTGTGAACAGAGGATGACAACGGGACTGACAGGTCTAGCAGTTTCACCAACAGAAGCTGATTTTGGGAAAAAAGGAAAAAAAAAAGCATGTTTCTAAAGTAATAACAGTTCATACAGACTGGTGCAAGGAAACCACCATAGGTCGTGCCCTTTGCTTTCATAAGCACATTTTGGCTACTGTGAAGCTCTTTCATGCACCCTTTAGGATCAGATCCCTGGTAGGATCCTTTAAAACCTACCAGCAGAGAAACACCAACAGGTCAAACTCTAAATTTGGAATGTTTTCAATATATTATCAAGAAAAGAAAAAAAATTTAAAAATAAAAAGGTGAAATTTTAACACAAAGGCAGAAAAATATCTCATTGGGAAACCTAAGGAGAACTCTACATTATCTAGACATTGTAGGAGTCTCTTCCTTCCCAGAAATTTGAGAGATGTGCTTGTACACAAAGCCAAGAAGTCAGTATTACTGTAGTCAGTAATACTACAGCCAAAGGCATGTAGCATTTAACCTAGCCCTGACAGGCTGCTAGATCCCAAATATGCAGCATCCACTCTTCCTTATCTAAAAGGAAGGCAGTTGCAGCATACAAACCCTTTGCTCTTAAAACACTGGTTAAAGGGCATATCCTGAGCCCTCAAGGACAGTATGCGATGCCTTCCCTTTCTCAACAAGTCAGGAAGGAAAACACCCAGTTTTCAAGCCATTACAGCTGCTTTTGACCAGAACAGAAACACTCACAGTTTTAACACTAGCCACAACAAACCATGCACTACTTTTCTGGAGATTCACAAACAAAATGGAGATGTTCAATGGCAGTCCCTCACCTGAGATCTCTCAAACACTTGCAGTGTTTCAGCATGTCCATGAGGGCAGACATATAGACCACTTTCCCCATCATGCCCAGGTTGGCCAATGAAAGAGTCCGCAAATGCTGGCACTGCAATCCAATGTTAATAAGCCCAGAGCCAGTAAGAATATTTGGCAGTTGTGCTAAGGTGAGGCTCTGCAAGTAAGTCAATTGGCTAATGGCAGCCACCTCTGAATCCCCCACGCTTTGTGCCCGGACACAAGGAGGCAATGAGTTCCGAATTGCTGGCTCGTTGCGGGGCATGGCAGAGGAAAAACTGGACCCAATTATTTCCAAGGTTTCCAAAAATCGGAGGCTTCCCATCAGAGCCCAGAATACTGAAGACTCTATCTTCTGATTTGCCTGGTCTGCTAAATTCCTTGGGTATGTCTGTATCCCAATCCGAACTTTCCTTCCAAATGTTTGGGGCACCAAATTAGATGCTGTGGGAGGCTTTTCCACGTTTGCAGCAACATCTGTGATGGAGCAAACCGGTAGTGCTAATGACAGCAGGTGCTTTAGCCTGGACAGAAGCTGGCACAAGTGATTCCCTATGCTTTCTGAGCTGTGATGGTGAGCTGCAGAGAGGTTGAGGTGTCTCAGATTGCAGCAAGACACTACCAGGCTTTCTAGAATGCTACTGTCAATGTCGTCTTCTGCTTTTCGAAACAAGGACTCTGGAGCCAGACAGTGAATGCAGCCACTGAGATTCAAACTGGTCAAGCTTTTAAGATCCTTCCCACCATTAATAACCCTCTGGATCAGGTGACCACCAGACAAGGTGCATCGGCTAAAGCTGAAGTAGAAAGGGTTGTTGAACTTCAAGTGTTGCAGGAGCCCAGAGCCATTAATCCAGGCTTTGGGCAATTGTAAAGCATCCAGACGTACATTTCGAGCCATAGAGTCCAAGAGGTTTTTAGTGGCTCCCGTCTCCGCAAAGCTACCGGGGGCAGAAATAAGGAAGGCATGAAGGTTCTCAGGTGTCCGATCGCTTAGCACCGCCAAGTACAGCCTCACCACCTCCTGATTAACATAGCCAGGAGCCAGCCTGGCATAGAAGACACGGAGGTTCTGGTAATGGGGCACATTGCTCTCACCTACCATGAGCTGCCCAGAGAGCATAAAACCTTCTCGTGAGCGATCAAGGATCTCAAAATAAAGCAGCAATTTCTCAAGGCTAGTGCAGCATGGGACGACACCATATGACGGCGTGTAAAGGGTTTGCTTCAATTCCGAGACACGGCTAAGAGTGGCTTTACACTCACTGCTTAGCTGACTGGCGTCGAAACCTGGATTTACATCTATTGCCAGGGAGCGCAGGTGCTGGAGCGTGGACAGCATCTTTGAGAGACGGAGAGAGGTGACGTGGCACCCAGACAAGTTCAGTTTTACCAGGTTCTTGCATCGTGTTACGTGATCAATAGTGGAACTGGGCAGCCAATAGCACCCAGCCATGTTCAGCTGGTAAATCTCTTTTCCGATATCCCTCATCAGTTGCTTCACTTTGTCTTTGTTTACCTGTACTCAAACAAAACCACATTCAATGAGATATACAGCAATGGTGTGTACTGACTCAGTTTCTCACCTGAAGATGGGGATAAGAGTGGTTAGCACTTAGATTACATGGCTCATCCAAGGGTTTCAGGACACTAGCACAGTCTAAGAACTATTATACTGCTTGTAGCTGGCTTAGTCCATGCTTTGGACTCTTAAGACTACACTTCCTTTAGCTTCTTAGTCTGTGCAGTTCTGCATCATTGACTGTGAGGCCAAATCTGTTCAGCAACTGATAGCGGAATGGAGGCCCATCTCCATTTTCTAACAGCAAAGCTATTTCAGCAGAACTAGCTATCTACAGAAGCTCAAATTGAAAGAACAATGTTTTCATTCTCCTTCATCCAGTTTCCTCTTTTGGAAATGAGTAAGAAAGGCTTCCCCTTGCCTACACTTGGTGATACAGTCCTCATAAAACATATCACACTTCATTCCCAAGCTTTAGTTTTGTTATAACACATATACAATTTCTGGCTTAGCTGACTGTGTGCCTGACAGCAATATGCACACGATTTTTTTACATTTTCCATGTTGTGCATTTTGAGAAAATGGTAACTTTACACAACCACAGCTACAAATGGAAAGTCATGTTTACTTTCATTTTAGCTTTCAGAAACAGAGAGAAGACAGTTTTCACTGACAGTATTTATATAACTAAGGGACCCAGAGCTGTTCTAACAAAGCATTCTGGAAAACAAATGCTTTTATAAAACAGTTCATTGTTTATTTGATTTCAGAGTTCAAGAGCACTTCATTTATGCAGACACATTGTAAAGTTCTACTTCTTGGCATTTTTTCAGAAGTCAGATTTGTCTTCACATCTAACAGAAGAAGCAAGATACTCTCCCCACCTTATAGTCTTTCTGAAGTAAAACTGTATGTGTTAGACTCTTGTCAAGGCAAAGCGTTGCGAGTTTCCTGCAGGTTCTCCTGACGTTCAGGACAAGGTCTGTGCAAGGGACGTAGCTGAGGATGTGCAAAAGGATCTCATCTGAGAACTCCATCAAGTTGACACCGTTACTTTCCTCCTCACTCTCCCCGCTTACGATCTCCTGTGGGGGGAAAAGAACAATAAAAAAAGAAAAGCTACTCGCTTGGAAATTTCAGCAAAGTTTGCAAGAAAACAGATACTCTGAGTCTCATAAGAATTTATAAAGTGAGACAAAACAGAAACCCTTGAATCTTTAAGTACTTCTATCTGCATGAAGAAACCAAAAGCTTTCCATTAGAAGACAATATAGAGGTAGTGCAAAACTTCACACAAAGCCACAGTACCTTGACTCACTCTTTCGCTGTTCGCTACTTTAGAATGAGGAGAAAAAACATTTACATTCATTCCACTTTTACCATTTACTTTGCAACTGGAAAAGTGACCGTCCCAGATTCTTTTGTAAATTATAATGCAGCAGTCTCTTTCTACATCCTTCCTCTAAGTGCCATCCATTTCAATAACCTTAAGAGTTATATAACGATATATATATACACACACACAAACAGAACTGCAGTCCATCACTGGACCACTCATAGGTTTTCTGCAACATTTTTATACCTTAACCATATGAAACCACACGATCAACAGCTGGGCTCCAAAAGGGAGATGGCAGCCCCTTCGCTCCTCCACCCTCAGCTGCCCTCCTTCATCACTGAGGCGACAAGAGGCACCCCAGCAACTGCACCCCAAACGCGCTGGCACTGCCTGACAAGAAGGCAACGGGGTGCGCGCTGCCTTGTGCGGCACAAGGACTGGACACGGCCCTCAGCCCACCCCACCGTGGTGATGGCAGCTTCGGGGGGCGGCTGGGAGTTTAGCATCATCTTTAATAAAGCTAAGATTGGCATTAATGCCATGACATCCCCTCAAGGGAAGGGGGGAACTGGTCCCACCTCACAGCCCCTGTAAACCTCCCCCCAGAGGGCGATTTC
>NW_010536154.1:0-571 GCF_000687285.1 Phaethon lepturus | reverse complement strand
ATAATGTTTATAGTTATAACGTGATTTATGGCAACATTGATCCTTTCAAAGTAAATCGCAATGACCATAAGAATATTAATGAAGATACTCTTGCTTTTGCTGCTAATCAGACACTCTACACCATACATGATTAGAGTTAATGGAAACACAGAAATAATGGGAAAGCCAATACAGAATCTTACATTGACAATAACTAGTAATCATATGATGACAGAAACAAATAAGCACCTTATTTCTGTTACGCCAGGTAGTAACATCTCTATTAGATGTGAAGTAACAAACTGTCTAGAGGGACATACTTCCATAATTATCAAAGTGACAAATCAAACTCAGTCAAAAGAAATATCAAAGCCCCTACTGTAACATTAGTTTCATCCTAAACTTCACAACTGTGACAGTAGTTTGCTTATGGGTAGATATAGGGAAGGATAATGGAAACAGACTATCCTTGAAAGTCATACTAACACCTACTCCTAAACCTCATAACATTCATCCCGACTGCCTATAAGTCTCTATCCCACCCGATTTCCTACACCACCACTCAAATTATATACCCATTGATCTCTGAAAT
>NW_010536153.1:2852-3053 GCF_000687285.1 Phaethon lepturus | reverse complement strand
CTTCCATGAAACAGCATATATATATATATAAAAATATAAAATTATATACAATTTTTAATATATATATATATTTTTTTAAAAAACCCCATAAACATCATGCAGTGAGGAGGTGAGGATAGGCTCCTGTCAAGGTAGGAAGGAAAAGAATGCACAGTCCTAACACTGGCAGGAAAACAAGTGGGTTACAGCAGCACAGGAGTG
>NW_010536153.1:0-2783 GCF_000687285.1 Phaethon lepturus | reverse complement strand
TGCTGTTAGAGATCCTGCTGTGTGTAATGGCGTGCCTACATGAGGAGATGAGGGGGATGCTGTTGGCAGGGGACAACACAGCACAGAATACGTGTGCACATCTCAAACTGCAAGCTATGCATAAGCCTACAAATGTGTCATCAAGAGAGATGGACAGAAACCTAGGCTTATTTCCCACTCAAGATCAACTATGGCACCTACTTGGAGAGCATATCTGGTACCTGCCTTTGACTCCAACCTCATCTTTTGTGGGATTTTACACAAGTGTCTGGATCTTTTTTTTTCTGCAAAGGGACAGTAAGCATCACCATCAAGGAAAAAGCAGAAAGCCTCTGCCTGGGCATGCTGTGACTGAGCATTCCTAAGCCTGAGCATTTTGCAGCCATTTCTCACAATTAGACAATACTCTTCATTTTAAATAAATCATTTCTTGTATATTTATTTAGTTGCAATCATGTAACAGGTAATATTCCCAGGGATGAGAGGCAGGAGACAACCAAAAAGCCCCTCACACTTACAGCTACAATTCATGCTGTCCTTCCCCATTTATTCAGAAGTATTCCATCGCTGCCAGGCATACACAGAAAACTCTTGGATAAAGAAAGGGTGGTACGTATCTCCTACAAGTATCGTATTTTTTGTTGATGTTGGGTTTTTTGTGTTGTTTGGTGGGGGTTTTTTTAATTATTCTTTTTAAACATTTTATGAAACCCCCCATGCATGGGCCAGAATGGGAAGGGGTGGTATGAATCAGAAGAAAACCCCAGATATAACAGCTGCCTCTGGGACAACACCCAGAAACGAACTTTCTATGCAGAAAGTGCCTCTAAAATAGGTCACAACTTCTGTCCAGTGAGAAGTCGGCTACAAAGGCAAGAGAAGAAAAAGACATGTCCTTACCTGCGTGCCCTTCCTCGATCCTACTTCTCCATTCATAGCCCCTGAAATGTCACCAACCCGTCTCATCTGGAGTAGATACTTGGCCACACGCCACAACTCTCCTGGCCTAACTTACTTTATTCTCATCTGGGTAGCAGGGGAAGGATGCATTTTGCATAATACGTGTCCAACATTAGGAGACCAGGCACTAAAGGGGGTCTGCTCCCCCAACCAGGCAATCACGTCTTGAAATACAACCCTCAAAAGAGGGCTCATGCTATGCTGAGGCACCCTTCCAAAACATATGTCAAAAGTAATAAATTCTTATAGTTTGTGGGAGGTTTTTTTGAAAGCCATTTCTTGCCTTAATCAACTATGTGACAGTAGCTCTCCCAAACAGAAACCAGACAGTCCCTTTGCATTCCCTAGAGACGTTTTTCCTGCACAGTCTTTTGTAGCAAGTCTTTAGCCTCTGCATACTGCACTGCTAAGCATCGTATGTTTTAAATTCAATAAGACAATATGAACTGGATTAGGTACCACGTGATGAAATTCAGTAGCTTACATTAAACAGAGCAGCCTGTGCAGTCATAATGGTCCCTTTTTAATTCTACAATTGATAGAGGTAATGTTTTTCACGCACTGAGCTAGTTTTTTTGACATCGTATTATCCAGGTCAGAAGATAACAAAGCCTCCTCAGATTAAGAAAATAGTAATAATACATAAACAGTGGCTTTTTTGTTCCACAAAATACTTGTCTGTTTGTAGGCAAACCTGACATAAACAAGTCTGCAACATCCGCTTAGCGCAAAAAAAAAAAATGTCATCACTGAGATGACTCATTATACATGGTGATGGGAATAATACACAAGTAAAATCTGAACAAACAGCTCCCCAATATCAACAGGGTGATCTGGACCAGGGAAAAACTTCCCTGACACTAGAATTCCTCCTCTCAATTCAAGCCTTTCAAACTAAGTTACATGAAAAGTGATTTTAGTTCCTTACTCATGACGACCAAGAAAAGTTGCACGTGTGTTTGCTGTAGTAAGAAACAAAATTGCAGTAAACAATGCAATCAACATCTTTGATCTGAACACTGCCTGTACTTCATTAAACCTTGAATTTAAAATAAAGCGCCAGAAGATAAAGTGAAGTAACCCACCACGAAGCCTCAAGAGAGGCAAGAGTGGCAGGAAAAGCTGGTATTAGAATGGTACCAGAGGCAGAAGTTTGGATTAAGCATATTGTGAAACTGAACCTAAACCGTGTACTGCTAGGAAATGGATAGTCCTGCTCTCCTGCCTGCTCTATCGCTTCAGCTCAAGCAGATATGCCGAGTCAAGGTATTTGGCTAATTGACCAAAAACCGTGGCATAGGAAGTATGTGTGAGAGAGACACGCTGGTTTTGGTCACATCAAAAAGTGGATTCACGTCACTAACCAGTCACAAAACCCCATGGAAGTCAGGGGGCAAGAACACACATCTTGGGACAGTAAATCCCAAATTACAAACCGCCACCACCCCGGAAAAAAAAAGCATCCCAAAAATTCGCTGGTGTAAGAGACTGTTAGCAAGCAGTTATTTTAACAGAAATAGTTGTGCTTACTTTCCTTCCTGAACAAGACGGCACGACTGATTTCAAGTAGGTGCTACAACCTGTTGTAGAGCAGGCATTAATGAAGCTGGTCCCTGGACAGTGGCATCACCTAATAGCTACTGCCAGATGGGATAAAGGGCTGGATGAAGCTAGCTCAGCGATGCCATCACTTAAACATAGGTACACCAGTATTAGTGACTTTATATTCAGCAAGTTTCTTTTCTTAACAAGATCTGAAATGCTGGGTTTAAGCTCCACGATAATCAAGCTCTCAAGAATCACAGAATCATTAAGGTTGGAAA
>NW_010536152.1:0-274 GCF_000687285.1 Phaethon lepturus | reverse complement strand
GGGCAGTGCTGCAGGCAGCAGCTCCGGCAGCAGCCCCACCTCCGCTGGCGACGCTCGCTGTGTCAGGGAGCGGCAGAAACGACCTGGGAACCGCTCAGGTGATACCACATTTATCTAACAAGCTTCCAAATGAAAACTAGCATTTGGACTTATTGCATTCTGGCTCAAAATTTGATTACATTTTTCTACAGCTGTAAATCTGCCTTCCTTTCTGCAACATTATTATTAAAGCCAGTATTGAATTGGTGGTGTGATACGTAAAATTTCAATCCTG
>NW_010536151.1:1497-1795 GCF_000687285.1 Phaethon lepturus | reverse complement strand
ACGTCCTTCGATCCGGCTCTGCGGGGTGCTCGGACCTTACCTTCCTCGTGCCAGGAGGGAAACAGCTGCCAGGCGCCGGCTACGAACTGAGTGTTTCCCACCTGATTTGCCAGCTGTCCTCCAAATCAGGCACCAGCCGTCGACAGTGGAAAGACCCATTTAAAACAATAAACATGGGGACAGACGGAGGAGGGAGAAACCTTTTCAGCGTTCCCAGATCCCAGGCCCAGGCCACGCATGTGCAGTGCAGGCAGCGGCTGGCCCGGCCCCCGGCCCGGCGGCCGGGGGGGGCGCGCGC
>NW_010536151.1:1000-1420 GCF_000687285.1 Phaethon lepturus | reverse complement strand
GCGAGGAGGTCTCTGGGGATCGCGTACAGGGATGGGTGCCCCAGTCTCAGGCTTAGACGAGGTGCTGCGTGTATTTTGTTACAGCCTCAGAATACGTCGTGAGGCTTGTCACGGTCCCAGTTGGCCCATGATGTCTAATTTCTTGTCCAAATTTGAAAGTCTTTCAGTGGCCAAAGGGGAAGGTGCTGCACAGGAGATGAACTGTGAGGTCTCTGGGGATCGCGTACAGGGATGGGTGCCCCAGTCTCAGGCTTAGACGAGGTGCTGCGTGTATTTTGTTACAGCCTCAGAATACGTCGTGAGGCTTGTCACGGTCCCAGTTGGCCCATGATGTCTAATTTCTTGTCCAAATTTGAAAGTCTTTCAGTGGCCAAAGGGGAAGGTGCTGCACAGGAGATGAACTGTGCTGGGGCTTGCGGT
>NW_010536151.1:0-903 GCF_000687285.1 Phaethon lepturus | reverse complement strand
CTCTGGCAGGTCCTGAAGCAGACTGTGACATTGTGGTTGGTGGGGTGTCAGCGTAGACGCCTGCCATAGTCTCAGAGGAGAACGACCCCTCTCCCCTGTATAGCGGAGCAATCGCTCCCAGCTATATCCAGCTCCGGGTGAGTGCTTTTGGGCTCATCTTCAAACTATGTGTGTGAGTGTGAGCCGCAGCTTGCAAAGCTGCTTTCAAAAACTTGAAAGTCAGCGCGAGGTAGTAACCGGGTGGGATCCTAGGACAGCACGACATGAGGTATTGCTGACGGAGGTGGTGGTTTGGCAGGTTCTCCTTTCTCCAGGAAAGGTTAATTTAAAACAAATTCACAGAGACGCTGTGAAGGACTGGAAGAAGATGCCCTTTGCAGCAGAGAAACTGCAAAGAGCTCCCCGCTGCGTAGCCTGTACGGCGCATGCTGTGGCAGGTTCTCTTTTTATCGCGAAGCCAGCGAGATGCCTGGGCAGCCGTCCCGACAGGGTGGTACTCGCTGTGTGCGAGCAAGTGCGCTCGGACCCGGGCAAGCAAGAACGGAGCGAACACTGGAAAAGGTTTCTCGAATGGCATTTGAAAACCTACACCGGCCAGCTGTGACACTTCCCGCTCTCCTTCCTCCCGGTGTGGCGTAACTGCCTTTTCTCCCCATCTTTTATTCAATGAGAATTTAAAAGGAAACTATTTCTGGCTGTGGTGATTTTCTCCAGCCAGTGGCAATAGCTGTACCTGGAGATTGATTCTGAGTCAGGTGGGTTGCTCGGGGCAGGGAGGAAAATGGGCCTGGGATGACTTTGCTGGTGTCGGGGGAGTACGGACTTTTTTAGGGGGGGGAAGGAAGGAGGGAAGTGTTCCTTTGGTGGGCTCAGCAGTGCAGCTATATGTGTGTTTAGGACGTG
>NW_010536150.1:766-1368 GCF_000687285.1 Phaethon lepturus | reverse complement strand
AGTCGTCTCTCATTTCGCGCGCCTCACGCCAGCTGTCCTTCCGTCCCCCGGCCTCTGGCAGCAACGCGGGGAGGTGCGCACAGACAAAAGGTCTTTTCTTCTCAGGTATTCCCGAGTCACTCTTGAGCTACCGGAAACCGAATGGGCTCAAAGCGAAAGGTGCGTTAAATTATTTTCCTGCTGGCTTTCTGGCACTCTCAGTGTTGTATTTGGAAGTAAGCCGTGGGGGTGGGAAGGATGTTCCGCAGGTTTTCGCGTTTCACTGCCGGCAGGAAGATCGCTTCAGGGCCTCGGCCTCGAGAGCAGCGCAGAGGATTGCGTTTCCCTTCCTAATGCAAGATTCATGCCCGGTCCCTCTCTCCTTACGTTCGCGGAAGGCTGGCCCGCAAGCCTCCCCGGGCGCCGGGCAGGGCGGCGGGCTCTGCCGCGGTTTCGGGAGAGTTTAGCCTACTGTTGGCGTACGCCGTTAATAGCGGGGGTCTCGCACTCTATCAGCTTTCGTTCGGAAATCTAGTTTTCCTTTGAGAAATCGCTAATTCTTTTCCAGATGCGCAGAGCAAAAACGAGTGGTTCACCTCAAGGTGTCAAGGGAGAGAGGAGCT
>NW_010536150.1:0-389 GCF_000687285.1 Phaethon lepturus | reverse complement strand
CAAGGTGTCACGGGAGAGAGAAGCTGCTGCCCAGCACAGGGCAGCCCCTTCCTGCGCCACGGAGGCGATCGCTGGCCTCTTCGGGTGAACTAAGGGCAGCGGGCTCTGTGCCTCCTTGGTCCTTTTGGAGAAAACCAAAGCCTGAGGCAAGCGGAGTATTCTGCTGCTGCTGAAGCAAGGAGTTCAACTCAAAAAGTTCAGCTTGTCTTTGTTTAAGCAGAATTTGACTTAGTGCTTTGAGTTCTCGTGGGGGCAGGAGGGATTTGCGACGAAGCGGCGATACTCTGCTGACAGTGATTTGTGCGGCGCGGAAGAGGCCGGCTCCGCTCTGAAAAACGAGACCTGGAATGAATAAATCATGGGCCTCCGCTTAGTAACTTGACAACTCG
>NW_010536149.1:0-5777 GCF_000687285.1 Phaethon lepturus | reverse complement strand
AGGCCGATTCCCCGGTTGGCCCCGGTCACCAGGAGGGAGCAGAGCCGAAGCTCTCCCATATCACTTCTCCTCCCTCTGCTCCGGCTTGCCCTCTTCGCTCAGCTCCCTATCGCTTCTTTATAGTGTCTTCTACAGCCACCCCACCCACCCGGGGCTTGCACAAACCCTCAGCACCAGGTACAACCTCTCCAGCTCTCCGAACTCCAGGAAACGGCTCCTGGCCGGGAGCCAGCCCTCATCACCGAAGGGCAAAAATCACTTGGATCTTTCAGGCAAGCTCAGCTGACCTTGGGCAACCTGGCCCCATAACCTGGGAGCTACCGGCCAGCCCGGCCAGGAGAAGCTGTGGTGGGATGCCCTGCAGCTCAGGTGGGCTTTACAGCTTCCCAGGCATCCTGTCAGTCTAGACGGGCTTTCCACGTTGTACCAGGTCATGCCTCAGATGGCCATGAGCAGACGTAGCTCTTGCCTCTTCCAAGCCAATGCCCATTCACTGGTTGTCCCGCGAACAACCCATGGAGTGGAGCAAACCCAGCATGGTCTACTGGCAGAAGGAAGTGGACCTGCATGACCTGCACATCACCACGCTGACGTTCATGCCCTCCATCCCTTTGGGTGCAGACCTGGAAGAAATACCTTTGAGAAATACCGTTGAGCGGTCCCTCTGTCCAGAAGGCATGGATGACTCGGATGCCCAGGGCATTCTCCTGCAAAGAGAAATGCCTCGGTCAAAGCCCCATTGTCCACATCACCCATAGGCGTGGGGAACGTCCGGTTCTCCACTAGCACCGGTGGAGCCCGGTGCTGCTCAGTACCTCGGGCGAGGATTTGCAGGGCTGCGACCTGGTGCGTGTGTGCATCGTGTTGTTCCTGCTCCACTGCAAGTGAAGATGTACCCCCAGAAACCTCTTGGCAATCCCTTGCTTTCCAGCGTTGCGTCCCACAGCCGTTGCACGGGCTGCTGGGCAGCACTGGAGACCGTGACACTTAAAGGTCCTTTCCAATCTTAACGATTCTGAGATCCTGTGATTCTGTGACCCCTCGCTTGCCTTCCCCAGGCGATGGCTCGGGCGGTCACAGCACACGTTAACTGTAGACCTGGTGCTTAGGGACATGGTTTAGCGGTGGACTTGGCAGTGCTGGGGTAATGATTGGGCTTGATGATCTTAAAGGTCTTTTCCAACCTAGGCGATTCCATGGTTCTGTAAACCAGCACAGGACAGGTGAGTGGTTTTTTGTCAAAACGCCTAGATCTGGACATCACGCCTTTGAGAAATACCGTTGTCGACAGCAATCAGTTCTTTCCCAAATGTGTTAAAATTAATTGAATGTATATAAAGCACGTTCCTTTTCCAAAGGGCGTGTTTACCAAATAGCAGTGTTTTAAGGACATTTCTTGCAGGTAGAGGCATGCCACACATCACAGGGGAAAGGTTCTCCCGTTTGTTTTTGCCAGGCTCCTGGTGTTGAAATGCCATCACCGTGTACCTCTTTGAGGGAGAACTGAATTTTACATGTCCCATTCACAGCAGCTCAGCGCCAGATACTAAATCCCTTTGAGACACCTGCTCTGCCAGCCGGACCCGGTCTCTCTCCAGCTCCAAGGGGCTTTGTAATTCCCCCCCGTACGCTGGAACACGCGGCTGGCGACGGCCTCAGCCTTTTCCTCTTCTCCAGAGAAGGCTTTGTCAGCAGATCTTCATTTGCTTTCACATCCTCTGAGTAAAATTTACCATTTTGTTTGCTCGGCCGAAATCCCGAGAAAAAGCCCAGAGCACGTGACAGAAATGCACACAAACACACCGTGCTTTCTGGCACGGCAAATGAAAAATAATCTTTGTCGGCAGGCGACGGCCAACGTTTCCCCTTCTGGACCTCACGGTGATGTATTTGTTTAGTTCTTCTGTTATTTATCCACTTCACATGTACGGGGACAACACCAGCACGTTAAGCACCCACACGTTTCATTCACTCAGTAAAACAACCTCATGGCAACCAAGACTGGAGTTTTATCCCTCCCTCTTCTACTGCCTGTTGCTTGTCGCAAGGGCCCTCGTTGTGTCCCCACCGTTCTTTCTGCATTCCATGGACTGCTCATGCTTCCATGGCCATCTAGCGTCCAGCTTCTAGGTGGGATATTCCTCTGCGGGAACACAACGGCGGCAATCGGCTCTTGAGGTCTTGTGCACCTACGGTTGGGAGCTGATGACCGGTCTTCCCCCTTTCGTGACCCTGCCAAGCTTCCTCTGGCTCCACATCTTTCATCTTCTTCTGCCATTTTCTTTCCCGAGGTTGGTCAGACCTTCTTCTGCTTTCCCGATTCTCCACATGGCGCCGAGACATTTCTTTTGTCTAGCGAATCCTTGCTGCATGTCAACAGTACAAATCTCTGGGTCTTCCAGCTGCCTGTCTCAGACTGATCTCTCATCGAGGATGCTGACAATTCTCCCCACCTCAGCCCACCTCCCAGACCAAAGGACTGGCTTTCAGCCTCTGTTCAGTCATTTCAAGAGCCTTTTCTAGATTTTCCACTTTTCAATGACCACAGGCCACAACTCTACTTGCCGATATATGCCAATGGCATGAGAGCTCTGCTCCTCCAAACAGACTTCCATGGTTTTGCTCTTTGAGGTGGAGGGTGAGGCCATCACCCGCAGTCTGTTAGAAACCTCCACGGTGCCTCAGAACCGGACAGCATCAGAAACAAAAAATTAACCTTTTAAATCTCCTATTTTTGCTGTGTCACCACATTTCCGTAGCCTTCCACTGTTTCGGAGTCGTAACTTTACAATGTTGACTTTGCTCTGGGGCCCCGTGCTGCACTGTGGATCATTAGAGTTTAGACAAGCGCTGCTTCTCCAGGAGTCAGAGTCCAACCCGGCGCGAAGAGGCGGAGGAGAAACCAGCCAACCTTGCCTGGCTCCCCACCCAGCCCCTTCCCAAAGTGCTGCCGCTGTCCCCAGGCCTCTGGAAGGGACCAGCTCCTGAGAAGGGTTTCGGATGGTTCGTTTGCTCGGAAACGTTCTCGTGTGGTCTAAACTTTAAGATGACCATTAAGGTCTTTCTGTAGACACCTCTCCCGTAACGCCTCAAGCAGAGGTATTTCACATATAGGTGCTTTCCATCTCACCCAGCTAGGAAGAGTCAGAGCCGGTTTTCCAAGACGCAGTCACGCCTCCTCCACTATCAGCTGCTGAAAAGCTGAGGTGAGCTCAGGCTCACCTAGGTGTTTGCACCAAGGGCGATGACGGTGTTGCTTACAGAAGTATTGAGAAAAACCCTTTATTTTTCCAGCCAGGGGAATGGGTGCGTGGCACAATTATCTTTAGTACTCTTAATCTACCCTCTAAGTAAGAATAAACTCGCTACTCTTCGTCAAGCCTATTTGCTCCACAATGTATTCAGGGCTCTTTCGGGCCAGGTCAGCACATATTAGTGACTTGACGAAGAATCAATAGACAGTGATGAATGAACCTCTTAACTGAGGGGTGGGGGAGACCTACCCAGCCCTGTAGCTGTTTGAAGCTGTGAAGCTCATGTCCACCCTCCCTGACTCATTTTCTTTTTGGCTGAAGAAGACTCTCCTTCTCCTCTTCCCTGAAGAGGACAAGCCTCAAGTTGCGCCAGGGGAGGTTTAGGCTGGATATTAGGAAAAATTCCTTTACTGAAAGAGTGGTCAAGCACTGGGACAGGCTGCCCAGGGAGGTGGTGGAGTCATCATCACTGGAGGTGTTCAAAAGATGTGTGGATGTGGCACTTCAGGACACGGTTTAGTGGGCATGGTGGTGTTGGGTCGACAGTTGGGCTTGATGATCTTAGAGGTCTTTTCCAACCTTAATGATTCTATGGTTCTATGACTAGTGACACCCCATTTGTGGAGGGATCGTGCAGGGACTAAAGGTGAGAGCCCGAGCTTAAATTCAGCTCCCAAGCGAAGCGAGGAGGTGCCAGGTAAGCCTTCTCATGGCTCTTTTTCATAGCTTTGCTGTTCTCCCAGCGACCGGTCCGGGTTACACCTGCACTATATCAGAGCTGGCCTTGAGCCCAGGAACCCAAACTGCTGGCAGCAGAGAAAGCAGATGCAAAGCACTCGGGAACCCGGCATAGCAAATGGTGTCCTAACATGAGAAGAAACCAAGGCGGAGGCAGGTTTCTGAGCAGCCTCTGCCCGATGCAGAGGACAGCTACAGGAACTGCTGGGTTTCTTCAGATCCAGATGAATCTGCGGGGAACCGTATGCAACTCGTGGCTACCTCAGGCAGGGAGTAAAGACATTCCTCCTTTCCCAAGCTTATGGTGGGTCCTCTGGTCCAGGCACCAGAGAATCCCACCAAAGCCCCTGAGCCAGGGGTCTCCTCTAAGCAAAGCATTTCTGAAGACCTCAAACCAGCTCACTGGCGTTAGCAGGCACTGAGGAGTTGAACACAATGCCAAGAGGGGCATAAAGTGGAGAAAACACCTTCACTCCCCACATTCATGCAGCAGACCCAGGGGCAAGTGGGTAGAGTGGGATGGGGGGACAACTGGGTAGAGCAAGACAGGAGGGACTCTCTACTTGTGGGGGAGAGCACAGAGGAGCCAGTTTTCCTTCTATGCTGCTGGACTTGTGCAGGATGGAGGGGCACAGCCACCTCCTGCCCAGAACAGCCATCCCCCACCACAGCTGAGCTGGTGGTGGAAGCCTGTTCAAGGCCCACTGGCATCCCGCTGGCAGCAGGTTGAGTGGGGAAGGATGACCAACCAACTGAGCCTTTTGTTTCCTCTTCCAACCTGACAGTTGAAAAAATGTTGACCAATGTACTTTTCATAGTCCGAGTATAGACGGAGCACAGACGTCTTGGACCGAGTTTCAGAGCCCGTGAGCTTGACTGAGTTGCCCAAGGACAGACTCTGGCTGAAGGACCATGGGTTTAAAATGCTCAGACTCTTCACGCAACCTCACTTGGGCCACAGTGTTTGGACCAGGTCCTCAAACTGGGTCCAGGAGCGCTTTTCTGGGGAAATTCCTGTCATGAGAGCAGAGACCTCAGCTACCTGGGTGCAGCAGTGCCGGCAGCACTGACCGTTGACCGTGGGGACAGAGCCATGTTGCCAGGACCCACAAGGGACCCCACTGGCCTCTTTTCTGCCACCCTCTCGGGGCAGTTGGTTGGGTTATCCTTCCTTCTTTGGCACAGTTGTGCCGGAGAGGGACCTCAGAACCACCAAGCAGGGCAAATTTGCTTTCCCACTGTTATATTTGCTGACAGGGATGCCCGAGAACGGGCTGTTGTACATGACACGGAGATGTGCCCCATCTCAGAGACGCTAAACGACCAGCTTGCGAGGGGCTTGGTTGGACACCCACGTGTCGGCCTGAGAGAAGGAGGCAGGGCTAAAAACCCCGCTTTATCCCCGGATGGGTGGACACAGAAAAAAACAACTCCTTGCCAGCCAACTTCTTTGCTAAAGCCAAAATACACGGTCCTCCTCCCGAAACTGCCTTACCCCGCCGGCTGCGGTTGCTCTTCATTACCTGCTGGAAGCCACGCAACGTTTGACTAAGAAGGTTTTTAAAAAACGGATATTTTATACGTGTATATATGTATGGCCTCTGCTAGGCTCTGTTTTGCCCTCAAATGAGGGTGAAAATAAGCCACAGAAATAATGATGCTTTGGTAAATCAGAGCGGCTCAGTCGTTCCCTCGCCGGCGAGCTCCCGGCTGTGCCCTCACCACAATGGGATTTTAATGTTGTTTGTGCGCCTGGATTTTCCGTATAAAAGCTGAAAATAAAAC
>NW_010536148.1:32710-35212 GCF_000687285.1 Phaethon lepturus | reverse complement strand
CGCTGGGTGCCGTGGAGGGCTTCGCCGCCGGAGGTGCGTCTCGAAGGCGGGGGGATGTGCCCGGCCTTGCAGCTGGGCTGCGATTTAAGTCTCGGCCTCAAAAGTTTTCATTCAACACCAAGCCAGGCAGGGAACTGCAGTTCGCCTCAGGACCAGCCAGCTGCATTGCCCCTGCTCCCGGCTGTCCGTGAAAACACGGGGCTGCTACTCCTGCTATGCATGTCTTGCTTCCCAGAGAAGGAATTAATTCTCCTGGGAATGACCACCGTGTCTGTTTGTTCGGCTGGGTGTCAAAGCTTTCCCTTTCTGTGCTGAGCGCAAATGAATTGACGTCGGTATTGGTAACGGGCGCAGTCACCTGTTGGCACCGTGGGAGGAGATGCTCCCACTCGTAGAAATACTTCTTGCACAGCTGGTCTAGCACCATATGGGGACCTTCAGTGGCTGAGGGTAGCTGCCCTCCTGCTCAGCACAGAGGTGTTTTTCTCCATTGTGTTGGCAAAAGTGTAGGAGCTGGGGAAGCTGTAATGCCAGAGTGCAGCATCTGCTGAACTGGAGCTTGCTTCCAAGGGAGAGCTATGGCCAGTGTGGGTTTGCCTGGGGTTCTCCTCTGTGGTACAGTGCATGGCATCCTTCACCTAAGCAGGGAGGTGTGGCACAGCAGTACTGGAGATAGTGCTAACAGCATGGGAAAGCAATGGATGCTAAAGCAATATAGCAGCCTTCATAAGCAGGCTGTCCACTACCTATTAGAAAAGCTTTCCAAAGTGTTCTGTATGTCTCTATTGAGAAAAAAAACATCATCATGTAATGATTTCCTAGTAAAGAAAATAGTAAGTGCCAGCCTTTTGCCCCATGTGAGCTAAACTTGGGACCTAGAATACTGCTTTTTTAATTCATGGTGCCAAGGTATTTATTTATTATTTCTGCTAATAATAAATAAATACAGTTGCGCTGAAAAATGTGTCTGCAAGTTAATTGAGTCTGTTTTGATGACCAGCCTGACAGCATGTCTTTTTGTCTTCTGCTGGCAGTTACAGATGCAATAGCTTACAATCAAACCTTTTTTCATCCAGCCTGAAATTGCTGCACATGATAGATCACCCATTACAAGTCCATTAATTTCTTTCACAAATCAGAAGGGCTTTTCATGTGGAAAGCTTACTTTGTTGTATTTAATGTTTACGGGCTATCTCCCATTAACAAAAAACTCATTCTGATTTTTCTGTTTCTTTGATATAATTATGAAATAGTTCATGAATAAAGATATTTTTGCAAATTTAAACTATGGCTTAAGTAAAATTTTTAATTAAGCTTTTTTTTTTTAAGGGGACAATACACCTGTTCCGCAAATCACAAAGATCATTGGTTGGAAAGTTAACACATGAATTTAGGCTGGTTGCAGCAGATAGGAGGGTAAGTATTTCTTTTTAAGAAATGAATAGTAATAAAAAGGACGTTAGCTGTGGTGAGTTAAAATACATTATTAACTTGAGTATATTTTGAGAATTTTTCGTTGAAAATTTCTAGCTGTGCTTAAAAAAAAATCCAGCTGTGAAACTGGATTCCTTCCTATGCATTGTTCCTGTCAGTTAGTGTTCTCCAGAATTGTACTTACTTAATGCGTTCAGTAGAACTGTAAGCAGAAGATGCACAGATGTTTTTGGGATCTAACTTCCAGCACAGGCAAGGGAACCCACTAATATAAAGTTCTATAAGTCTGCCTTCAGAAGTCAGATGGTGTGTGCTGTAATAAAATGCAGATATTATACAGGGGTGTTTTTTTTTTAGACCAAAAAGGTATTTTAATCATGGTGCACAAGTGCTATTTGTAAATGAGTTTTGAGACAATCTGTGAAGTTAAAAATAGAATATGGGCTTGTTATTTTGAAATGAGTTGTAAAATTTTGAGATGGAGGAGAAGCCAGTTCTGCTTGCATGAAGACGTAGTGCAATCATGTTTTTTAAAACCAGGGTTTTTTTTGTCTTGCAAATTTTGGAATATGTAAAATACATGTTTATTCTCATCAACAGTCGTGGAAGATCTTGCTGTTTGGTGCTATAAATTTAATATGTATTGGCTTCCTGCTAATGTGGTGCAGCTCTACAAACAGCATAGGTAGGTGGCTCTCTTGTACTGAAACTACAACTGACTACCATGTGTTTCTTAGCTTGCCAAGTTCCAACATACTAAAAAAAGCCAAGTTCAGCACATAATGGAGTTAGGTGGCTGCACAGTCAGGTTTGGAAAGTGCTTGCTTTTGATATGCCACAGTCGGTTTAAGAGTAATTCTCACAGGCAAGTGTGGATGGATGAAAGTCCTTCAAAGTTTGCAAGGTTCTTCAGACCTGCTGACCATTTTCTTCCTGCAGTACTCTCTTTATCTTTAAGAATGCGAAAAAGTAGACTTTTAAGTAATCTGTAAACCTGTTCCTTATATAAATAGTACCAGTGACATATAGAGAGCCTCAACTGCAGTTGAATGAAGACATTTGTAGTGT
>NW_010536148.1:0-32679 GCF_000687285.1 Phaethon lepturus | reverse complement strand
GGAATGCCCCCTTTCAATATTTTGTATAACTTCTACTTGTGTATAGGGGCTCCAAGATGCTTCCCATAATCTGTACTGAAAGTACATTTGTAATTTGTGACACAGGTTTTCTCGCAGTTTCAAGATGGATCAGAGAAGCAAAACAAGTAAATTCTGTTGAACCTATTTTCACTGCTGTAATGCACATCAGACATCTCTTGTTTTGGTGGAGGATGTGTTACTTGAAGATCTCCTGACTTTTCTGTATTTAAATTCTTAGTCACCACTTAGTCACAAGCTTAATACCTTTTGATCTGGGCATTACTACGTGCTTTATTAGAATTAGGATTTCCATAATCAACCTGTGTATAAAATAAATATAATGGTGTGTTTACAAGACTCATATTATATACACATGCAAAAGATGAAGAGACTTGCTCTGTCACCAGAGACAATTTGTGTAGATATAAGATGAAAAAGAGCTGCACAAGAGGAACTTAACAGAAGAATACAAGTGATTTCTGCATTGCAAAATTATATTAAGTTTTAATATTTGCTGCTTTTTTTACAGCTTTAACTGCTTACACATATTTGACAATCTTTGACCTTTTCAGGTGAGTTTTTTCCATTTAGTCTTACTGTTCATTTGTGCCTGTCTTTGTATATTTCTATACATATAAAATTTATTTACAGATAAATTTATTTAGGGTCATCAGTGCTGCTATTTAGAGTAATCAGTGATGAAACACTAACTGGTTTAAATATAACTTAAATGAGTATAAAATTGTACATCACCAAAAATAGGTGATGAGAAACACCAATAGCTGTATTGAGAGTGATTAGTAACAAAGCAATTCAGTCATTAATTTCTCTGTGTAGATGTGTAACAACATAAAACAGAATCCGGCATCAAACTGTTATCTGGTGGTTCATTTGGAACATTTCCCTAATACCACAGTCATTGGTTCTGAAGTATCCCTCAGTTTTAGTTTCGGGAAACAAGGAGTATGTAATCCTATTTCTATTTCAAAATATTTCAAGAGCTAGATCCTATGCCCGCTTCCAACTGGATACTTTTAATATTTTTTCCTGTTTCTGATCAAAATTATATTAAAACTACTAAGTATGAAAATTCTGAACACTTCTGATAATATTGTTAATATAGGCATGAAATATATTAAATTATCATCTGAGTTGCAGATTGGTAGATTGGTAGCAACATTTGAGAAATAAACTGCTTAAAATGCATGTGGTTTTTTTGATGATTAACCCACATTATCTTCCTTGCTAGCTCACTAGCTTATAAAAATTATGGATCAGCTATCTGTAGAATCTGTTTTCCCTACTACATACCATAGCTTATCTGACTGATAGTAAAACTTTCGTAAGTAACAGCAGCAAACATGCAGAAAGGAAAATGAATTGTTGATATGGGTACAAAAATACTTAACTTGATCTGTGACTGCATTAGAATTGTGATATACCTTTAATGAATCTCTTAGAATTTTGTATCTGCTGAGTTTTGTCATCTTCACTCAAAATACCCTTTTCACCTTGGGGAAAGTTCTGACATTGTATTTCATAGTTGTGTAGAATGTTATTTTTTGCATTTTGTGAGGAGGTAGAATATCCCTGGCACCGACATATTAGGTTAATTAGGGGACGGACTAGAAGATTATTTTAACTTCCAGCAAGCTCTTTCGAGGGTTTTGATCTGCTGTAAGGGTGAACAGTGCTCAGTAATTCTGCTGCAAAGATCAATTTCTGCTTCTTTCATTTTTGTCATCTTCCTGGTAATTTATGATATCCTTACTGAGTATGTGAAATTACTATTTTGTATATGAGCAGTATTATTTCCTCTGCATTCGCTTTTACGCCACACAGCTGTGGATCAGGTTGTGAGGATGTGAACATTCAGCAGCTGTGGGGATGAGTTCTTGATCCAGCATGATTTAGCATGGTCATTAATTATGAAAGAGCTGCATAAAGGCACAGATGGCACTGAATCTGTGAGGCTTCCAATAAAAAAAATTGTCCAAAGGGGTCAATAGAAGGAAAACAGGCAGAGGAAATGAGACTCATCCTAGAAAAATTCAGGCTAGTACCATGGGGATAACATAATTGGAATTTCAGACGTTCAATATGAGAGGAAAAACTTGGAAAGAAAATAGCAAGAGAGACCTGCAGCTGTCAGCGAATGGCCAGTTAGATTAGAGCTTGTGTAGATGAATGCAGCCAAAAAAAGCAAACCTGTTTTGGCCGTATATGTAGACAAATTACACTGTGGAAAAGAAAGGTAATACTTGGCATAGCCTGAGACTTATTCCAGAGTGCTAAATCTAATTCATGGTATATCTGTAAAAGAAGAGTTTAATGGACAGCTTGTTTTGCTTTTCACTGGGATACGAAGGACATGACACAAATGTGACAGTCCTGTCATCTTGCTCATCATGTTCCTTCTCATTTAAATGGCCTTTCTCAGGTTACAGTATTTCTAGGCAAGTTCATAAAGCACATGTAAGAAGAGCATTTACTGTGTGTCTCGTGTGATATTTTCATAGACTTTGGCTTTGTATTTTTCATTACTATGTGAGATACCAGACAATATTAAAAATTATTTTCTCAAACGATCTTTGCCTGTTAGTCAGATACTGGGGTACCTGGTCTCACATGTTCCAGGTCCCTTTCAGAAAAATTCATGGAGTGCATCCAGATTAAACATACTGATAGTGCTGTTCTGTCTTGGGGCCTCAGTGGAAAAATGCCTTGCATTTGGAGTCACAGTAAACTTTATTTAGGCTGAGAGATCTTCTATATTGAAGAAGGTTGCTGGTAGCCTTTGTAAGCGCAGCATGCCCCAAGTACAGCATTAGACTGTCTCCTGGTTTGAGACTGACTGCCGTGCCGCTAAAATTATTTGCTGCCCTTTTATGGGAACAGCTGAAACATCATTGTGCAGTCTGGGTTTTATTCCCAAGCACAATATTTTCTGGATCCACTGGAACCCTCATTGTGACAGTGGTGGAGGTGTTGAGTTCATGGTAAGACGTGGTTATATTAATTTGTTCAGTTCTGGTGGCTGAAGTGTGTATTTTTAGATTATCCAGTTTGTAAAGGCAGCAGTTATTTATCATAGTCTAATTCTCCCCCTTGTTTCAGTTTGGTAACATGTCTAATAAGCTACTGGGTAATGATGAAGAAACCCAGCCCAGTCTATTCATTTGGGTAAGTACTAATAACAAGATCTAGTGTTTGATAATACAACATTTGATACGTTGCTGACCAGCATTGCCTGTATTCCCCAACAGCCATGACTAATAATTGGAGTGTAAAAGAGACTAAAATTAAGGAGACCCAAGACTGATGCTGTAAAGAACAGTTACAGAGCAGGGAAGGAGAGGAAAGGGGAGGGACAAGAAAAAGAATTAAGAAATGCTTTATTTTAAGCTGTTTGTGATAAGTGGAGTGTTGGCTTAAAGAAATTGAAAATAATGCCTGTTCCATAAAACTTCCAGTTTCTTCCCATCTATCTGCTCTTGAAAGAATTTGAAATACTAGGTCTATCCTGCTAGTTCCTGCACAGACCAGAATGCATTTGATGCATTGTTCAGTGTTGAGTGTTTCTAAACATAATTCTCGAATTTCAGGTTCGAAAGGTTTGAGGTTCTAGCCGTATTTGCATCTACAGTTCTCGCACAGCTCGGTGCTCTCTTTATACTGAAAGAAAGGTAGGGATATGTACCATTTTGTTTATTTTTTGTTATGCGCATATTCCAGATTGAGCAAAAACACACGCATTCTGCAAGTGCTATCTGTAGAGAGATACTGTAGAAAACAGTAAGATTTTTTTTAAATATTGCTTAACCTTGCGGCTCACTTATATTGATTACACTATATGTAGGCTTTAGACGAAATTATAGGAATTGATAAATGTAACTAAACAGCTTTCAAGGAAAAGACTCAGTGTTCTTAAGAATCATATTTTCCAAAAAGATAGGTATTTGATGCATTTCACTATGCATCTTGACTTTTTAAGTTCATTAACAAATACAACTTTTTTGATTTTTTTTTTTTAATTCAGTTATTTCATGAAGTAAAGCAACTTCATAATAGTTTAAA
Source organism: Phaethon lepturus (assembly GCF_000687285.1). NCBI lineage: Eukaryota > Metazoa > Chordata > Aves > Phaethontiformes > Phaethontidae > Phaethon > Phaethon lepturus. Next base: position 28,581 of record NW_010536148.1, on the reverse strand, counting down.
CATTCAAATCCTTAATATATCAACTTCATCAGTCCTTCAAAATTTGCTTAAGTATTAATTTAACATACCAACTATGGAAGCATTTGTATTTCAGGAGATTCACCTAAAAATTATTTTAGTCTTTAAAAATGAAGAAGCTTTTGTTAACATCTGGAATTTTAAACTGGAGCAGTGTACCTTCCTTTTTCCTATTTTCTATTCAAGTGCTCTATTTTCTCTATAAAGGGCTATGTTAACAACTTGTGAACCTATAATATAAAATTGCTCTTTTGTACTGACAGTGTACTGGCATGAATTCTAATAATGATGCACTGTCAAAGCCTCCAAGTTTTTGAACATCAGTTTTAGAAAATTCCCAAAATTTCATAGGTTTTTCTGTTACAGCTGAAGCTCATTTATTTTACTGATGGGTAAAAAAAAGATTTGTATCTCCACCACAGTAGCCAACATCTGCTTTATTTGGCCTTGCTTAGTGAGAGGCTGTAAGTGAGGAATTTCAGACTTAGTTTGTTGTGGTTATCAACCCCAGTGGTGGCAGTAGCAGTATTTTTTGACATGTTCATTTACAAGCATGTTTTTATTCTGTAGGCAGCATTCATAGCAGCTAGCAACTATGTGGCACAGTTTGGAAATAGTTGGGAAATCTAAATTACAGGCTGCTTCATTTCAGTGTTAAATGCTTTCATCGCTTATAAAAACTGTTGTGCTTATTTAAGCAGTTCATTTTTTTTCAGTATTGTATCTGTCACGTTTTTGTTTATGTTTGGCAGCTCATTCTTCAGAACTGAAAAAATAGGCTTCATGTATCAAGGTTTTATTGTATGAATATAACTCAAATTTTCAATTATTTTTGTAGTGCAGAGCGGTTTCTGGAACAACCTGAGATACACACGTAAGAAATTATTTTGACATGTAAAATGATAGTTTTTTCAGTGTCCCTTTGTGTTTCTAATTCTTAATCTAGTATGTATTAATTATGCAAATACATTCAGCACCAAATTGGTTTTGGTACCTTAGCATTTGTTTCAAACTATGTGCAAGCTATATTGCAAACAGTTTTTTCAAGGTACAATTGAAATGTAATGCACATGCTCTCTGAAATAATGATTGAACTATATATTGCTGGTTTTGCTAGCTTAATCACTCTCATTTCTTATGGAGGCCTTTTAGGAGGCATGGTATGTGGTGTGGGGGAAGGATGCTGTGATCATTACAGAACTGGAGGTGTTGCAAAGATAATGAAGACTATAAAGAATATGGGGAAAGGAAAAGAAAGTGTTATGGGGCAGAAGACTGGGACATGGGATGTATGGTGAAGTTGTAGTTCTCCTAGGAAAGGGTAGGGGCGTAGGGAATAATTCCATAGGAAACTAAACTTTTTTAGCTCTTTTGCTGAGGGGGACAATGTATTTATATCTTCAGGGGACAAACATATATGTGTGTACCTATATGCAATTAGTTAAGAACTGTTACTCAACATTATGAACATTATGTACAGCCTAATGTGGTAACACTAACGTACAAAGTTCAGTGATCTCATATAACCCTTAAAATGAAAGTACACTGCCAGTCATTAAGCATTACACTAGTTTGTTATTCATGTTTTCAGTGTCAGTGAAAGCTAACAAGCAAAGTATTTTGATATTGTTACTAGTAATTACAGCTTGACTTCATGTTTTGTGATGATGTGAAATTAAGTTTGTTTTTTTTTTTTTTCCCCTCCTTAGGGGGCGACTGCTGGTTGGTACTTTCGTGGCTCTCTTTTTCAACTTATTTACAATGCTCTCCATTAGGAATAAGCCTTTTGCTTATGTCTCTGAAGGTATGTGATATATTAATCTGTAACAAGAATTGGGAAAAGATTTTAATGTTCCTATTTTTATCAAGGTATAACTTGTCTGGTAACTTTCTTAACTAGCATGTATATATTACTATTACCTCCATTAATACATCTTCATGCAGTTTAGAATTGCCATCGGAATTTCAACTCTAGTTTGCTTTTAGGGCTCTCTGAGTAGTATGTAGTCATTAATATGATAAACTGAGTATCATTTTAATGCTGAAGTACCCTTTATTTTCAATCTTTTGGATTCAGCTAGTGAAGGTCATCTGACAGATACCAGAACCTTGAAGACAATTTATGGATATATTAATGGATTAAAATAAATTAATGTAATAACTCTTCTTAATAGCTCTTTTACTGGGACTTTTTCACTTTGAAGTAGGCTTGCAATCATTCCTACTAACTGCTGGGAGACGGTTGAGTGTTGTGAAAAATAGTAACTTGTGAGAAGCCACCTATTTTTCATGGTTTTCCATGTTTTTTGCCAGAAATAATGCTTCATTTCAGTGAACATAGTTGTGCTTAAATTGTTTATGTTATATATTATACTTTATATTATATAAAAGATAATTATGATGATTATAATCTGCAAATTGTATTTGTATTTAATCAGTTCAGGTTATGACACAGGCATTTTACTGCCTGGAGAAGTCAGACTTTGTTGTTGTTTTTTTTAAGTGACAGTGAATATGTTGAGATACATTTATTCATTCACAGTGTATTGGGTTCTTACCTTAAATTAAAACTTTTAAGTGTACTTCAAAATGTATTCCTTTACTCCTAGTAATTTTATTACCACCTTTCTTTCGCAGCTGCCAGCACAAGTTGGCTTCAGGAGCATGTTGCAGATCTTAGTAGAAGGTAAAGCTTTATAATGTTTTTCAAAATTATTAGCTGCTGGAAGGCAGTGTTATGTTTTTATGTATAATAACAATTTGGATGGGTGTCAAGGCATAAACTGTTGTGTATTAGAGCTTTTAAAATAGCTTTACCTACTTTAGGTCTCGTGTATGAACTCTAGAGCATACATTGTCTCTCATATTTCCCAGATACAGCAATCTAACAGAAATACATCTTTCTGCATAACTTTCCCTTTGAATGTGTTTGGTACGTTGTATGCAGTTGTCCTTGGATGAGCTGAGGTAAACTAGCTTTATCCTGTACAGACTTGAACTGCATTTCTCAGCAATCATTACCTGAGCGTTTTGTAGTAATTTGTGTTTGTGATGTGGGCAAATGACTAGGATGGCTGTAGTTTAAATGTGATATATGAAACAGGTTACTCACTGAAACATAGCTATGGAGACTCCTCACCTGTCCAGCAGGAAACTGGAAAGTCTGCATCTTCAGGGGCTGAAGCAGTGTTGCTCATTCATTTTGTCTGTTAGCTCTCTTGCTTGTATTGATACCTGAATGCGAGATAACATCGTTTGCAAATAATTTTGTCAGATGTCAGAAATATTTATTTTGAGCCATACATGTTCTTCCAAGTACTTATGCTGTCAGTATCAAAATAAGAATTGTAAACCATGTTGCATAACATGTTAAGTATGCTGCAATGCCTCTCTGTTTCTGCATGTTGTGATTTTTTTTGTATACAGTTGAGGAAAATAGAGAATTCTGGTTTGTTAAACAGAAGAGTTGATTTTATGCAGATATAAGGTATTATATCATCAGACCCAAATTCTACAGAACAGCTTTGGAAGACTAGCAATAGTGTTGCCCAAGTACCTGGAGTTTAAGTTTTAAGGGCGGGGGGGGGGGAAAGGTGATTAGCAATCACAGACACTAGCAGAGTTTTTTTCTTTGACGAGGTGGTAACACAGTGTTATGGGGAAAGACACAGATGGATAACTTGAAGGGCTCCCAGATCAAGCATCTAGAATTACTGCTGGATTTTGAGATAACCTGTAGACAATTATGCCAAGAATTTAAAAAAAATTATTAAATCTGGTTAGTACTTATACTATTTCAAATGTGTTCTGTGAAGCAGTGCTGATTACAAAATATCTGCACCTTTATATAATTATGCAGATTAAAATTCTTACAGGAGGAGACCAGCACATAATGTCTAAGCATAGGTCGGTTCCAAACAGCAACAAAACAATTCATGTTGTCTTTTTCTTTAGATTTTCCACTACGTGACATGCACTTACATTCACTGAGAAGTACAGAAACCCTTTTTTCTCTTCATGCTCCCACTGATAGGAGATAGCTATAAATAAGTAACTTGTCCCAGTGTTCCCTCATGGGTTTTTCGATCTCCTTTTATTCAACTTGCTGGTCTCCTCCCTCTTTTCAGACTCTGTCAATTAGTTAGCTTTGGCTTTAGAACACTTTTGCACACCAAGGTGGCAGATGGATTGAAGACTAGTGATATGACCCCCCCAAGACTTACATATATCTAGTAGCAATATCTGAACCTGTAAGGTACTTGTGTACAGCTGACGCAGCTAGCTATGTTACCAGAAAATAGAAACTAGCACAAGATACGTTTCTTAACATGTAGAAAAAAAATGTAAAAAGATTAGTGTAGTGTAACGTTTTGTAGATAGGAAGATAGACTTAAAGCAATTTTAAGATGCAAGAGGTAAATATTAGTTTCAGATAAGAGAGAGAATGTAATGTGGATCTAAACTTGATTAATTTTTGCTGACACTGGACTATTACAAAACTTTGAGCAGAATTAGAAGGGCCTTTACAGTCTTCAGAGACATCATTTGCTGTGACTGCAAGGTGTATTTGAAGTCAAATGCTGAAATAATGGGTGTAACTTTTGGGTTTTGAAGTAATGATGAACAGCTAGCTGACAGCTGCTTTTTCTGTTTTGTTACAGTATTTGTGGAATCATCCCAGGACTGAGTAGCATCTTTCTGCCACGAATGAACCCTTTTGTCTTGATTGATATTGCTGGAGCTCTAGCTCTTTGCATTACATATATGCTCATTGAAATCAAGTATGTACAGTTGTTGTTTAAAAAAAAGTAACTCTTTTTGTATCCAGTCTATGGGAAATTGCATTTTTTACCTGAAAGGAATGATCTAGTAAAAAGCTGTGTTTTGTATGAATGGGCTTGCAACTCCATGAATATATTAATGTTTTTTCAAAGACGTATGGTTCATATGAGACTAGTATGTGTAATATTCTGTAAGTGTGTATCATTTAAAAGAACGAAAAAGAATCAAAAGAAAATTCTTATGCCTTTCAAAAACGTAAATACCTGTTTTTCATTAAAATTGCTCTTTCTCCCTAGCAATTATTTTGCTGTAGACACAGCCTCTGCTATAGCAATTGCTTTGATGACATTTGGTACCATGTATCCCATGAGTGTCTACAGTGGGAAAGTACTACTTCAGGTAAGGCAATGTCACAAAACAAGGTTTTTTGGTGTTTTCGGTTTTGTCAAATGCCCTTATTTTTTTAAAAACGTAAAATCTGTTTTAAACATTTGAATAGAAAGCATTCCAAGGGGAATTTGTGACGTGCTAGAAGAATTTTAAGGGCAGTAGAAATATGCATCATGAAGAATTTATTGTTTAATGCCATTAGTCTTTTGTGTAGGTAGACCAGGCTTAGACTGCCATACTTAAACAGGGCCAAGTTAATCTTTAGTAAAACTTCTTTTTTTTTTTTTTCTTCTTCTTTTTCTTAAAGACAACACCACCTCATGTGATTGGCCAGTTAGATAAACTTCTTAGGGAGGTAAGTCAGTGTATAATACATAACACAGCATGCACAGCTAACATTAAATAAGCATTCAGGAATATGAATAGTTTTCGTGAGTAGTCCAAGAAGATTGCTAAAGAAATATTTTTTTAATATTACTTTTTAGCTGCATGTAGAAAGTATGGATCTTTCTATCTAAGATGAGTAGTGTTTTTCAGGTATCTGGAATAAATCTGTTAAAGCAGTGCAGGCTGTTTTTATTAACTAAATTCAAGCTACCATAGTTTATAAATGTGAAATGGGGGGAGGAAAAGGAGTACAGGCAGCTGTTGACTTACAGCATATCAAGTTGAGAAAATACTGCAATTTGGCAGCAAGAGTTACTTGAAATGTAGATCAACTTTTTGGATGGATTTGGATGTTTAAGGTTATCAAAAGTACAGTAGATAAGCATTGGTGGCATCATTAACGGACATCATCCATTCTGTGTATGGAAGCTTTTATTTCATTCCTGAAAATGCTGTGTTATTCAGTTATGTGTAAGAGTACATTTCTGAAAGTATTTGAAACATTATTTCTAATTTATTTTCGTATTTCTGGATGTTTGTGTAAAATTAGGTTTCAACTTTGGATGGTGTCTTGGAAGTTAGAAATGAGCATTTCTGGACATTAGGGTTTGGCACTTTGGTAAGTTACGTCTTTATTGTCTTTTTAGCCTTTAAAAAAGAGTTGTCAGTCATGACTGACAGTAGTCAGTTGTCACTACTCAAATTTTTATTTAAATAAAGTAAGGTATTTCTTCTGAAATTTTAAATGTAAAAAAAATTGATGGAGTCAGTACTCGGTCCTTGTGATTTATTGCAAAACTTTTCTTTTCCTGTCCATTATATTTTTTAAAGCTTTGTTATTGGTTAATATTATTTATGCATATTGCAGTTCTGGATTAAAGCATGCATTTTGCAGCTGTAGAATTTCTTTTGTATTTTGTCAGTGAATAAAACCCCAAACAACAGTAAAGACATTTTTTCAAACGGTATTTTAGTGTTAATTGTCTCAGAGGGGAGAAAAAGGAAACTGTAAACCTTCAGGTACCAAAGGTCTACTGTAGAGTAATGTTTTCAGCATTTCTGTGGGGGATGGTGGAATAAACCAGCTACAGTTGTCTATTAATATTCTGTAAGCTGAATGAAATTAAGGGGTGGTTTGTGATAGAGAATGATCACACAGAACTCAGTTATTCCTAAGTTGAGGTAGGTCTGTTGTAACAGCTGGTAAATTAAGACTGTTAGAATTTTTCTCTACTTCTGAATTCTTCTGGTATGCTAACCTTCTTAAAAAAAAGAACAAGGCAGCAGCTCTGACTTGCTGATGTGAAAATAGTTTTCAGTTTACTATTCAGCTGCCCAGCATACCGGATCACAGCACTGTTGGATTGATCACAGATATTTACAAAACCTTTGTGTGCATATTTACCTATTGGCATCTTCCAGACTGTAGTAGAAACTTCCTGAGACCTGGATATGTTTTCAGCTGCACCATCTAATGTAATATATAGCACAATATAGCTTATATAGCACAAGCTGTGAACCATGGTCTTTATGAAATATGAAGTGAAAAAGCATGTTGAGGGGTTCTGGTTTATGTCCTCTTTGCTTCTGCAGCAGTAGTTCAAGGTAGATGAGAGGAAGCGCTGCTGAGAGGAAGATGGCGGTGGCCCGCAGTTACATGCATGTCCAGGAGAAACTCTTAGTCAGAGTTCCACAAGGGTCATTGCCTCTCTTCTTCCTAATGGTCCCAATCTGAGCATGTCTGCCATACGTGTTGTCCTCTTGCCTGCTCCAACAGCACAGTGATGATACTTTTTCCTAAATTTGGCATATGGAGTTTGCCTGCACTTTGTTCTTCTTTTGGACCACTTTTTTCCTGGCTGTTGCCTTTCCTTTCCTGCCATCACAGGTTGTATTTTACAGTTTGGTTTTAAGACTTGCTTTTCCTGAATAATGATCTTGATGTGTACCTAAGGGATCATACATTAGGAAAGACCAAAGTGTATGCTAGTTATGGAATTATTAAATAAGTTTCTCAATTTAGTCGGTAGTCTCCACTGCGAAAAGTCTTTGCATGATTCTCTTCAGGATAACTTACCTCTTTGTGAATGCATACAGAGAATCTTTATTGGAAGCAACAGTTAACAGCCAACTTATTTTTATCACTTTCTAGGCTGGATCAGTACATGTCCGAATTCGGAGAGATGCAAATGAACAAATGGTACTTGCCCATGTCACTAACAGATTATACACATTGGTCTCTACCTTGACTGTTCAGATTTTCAAAGATGACTGGATCAGACCTACCTTATCATCTGTGCCTATTGCAAACAATATTCTGAACCTTTCGGATCATCATATTATTCCAATGCCATCTTTGAAAGCTGCTGATAATTTGAACCCTGTTACATCTACTCCAGCTAAGCCCAGCAGCCCACCACCAGAATTTTCTTTTAATACACCAGGCAAAAATGTGAGTCCAGTTATCCTTTTAAACACTCAGACAAGGCCCTATGGATTGGGCTTTAATCATGGATCCGCACCCTACAGCAGTGTACTCAATCAAGGATTTGGAATACCGGGAATGGGAGCAACTCAAGGATTCAGAACTGGTTTTACAAATGTCCCAAGCAGATATGGAACAAACACTCGTGGGCAACCCCAACCATAATAAACACTGTTATTTATTGTACTTAAGGGTATTGACTTAATTCTTTTATTACCCAATTTTTATAAACATTTGGAATGTCAGATCATTCTAAATGGCTGGGAACAAGTGCATTGTTCATATTCATGAAATGGTTAAATTGCAATTTTTTTCTTTGCATCAGCAGTAGCCTGTGTAATGCCACAAATATTTTCCAGACTTACGATGCTTTACAGGTCGTTTTTATAGAGTGTCTATTTCTATTCAGCTTTTTATTCACTTTTCTTTACTTTCCCAAGAATGTATTGAGATATAGCACAACTCCGTAAGAGAGCGTAATTGTGATCAGGTAGCATTTTTTTTTCTCATGAGAATTGCTTACTGAATGCCAAATACCTGAGAGAATAGGAAATTGCAGAAATAGAAGTCCCAGTTTTTAGAGATGTTTTGATTGCTGTATTAAGCCATCTTTTGGCAAAGTCACAATTAGTTTTTGGTTGCAGATATCCATCAGTATTCATATTGTGGCCATTGTGAAGACAATCTGGCATTTCAGATTCCAATTAATTTTGTAAGACTATGTTTTTACATTTTTATTGATGCTTTTCTAGAAATTCAGATGGTTCAGCAACCATTTTCTAGTTGTAAGTATTCCATATTCATCTCTGATATCTCTTCCTTTTTGATTTAACTGCAAAATTATTTAGCAATATACTGGGAAATAAAATATTTCAAACTTAAGGTTTTACAAGCACCTCTTTTTTACAATCAAGCCTATTTAAGATACAGAGCAGATGGCTGTATTGTTTATGAAGCCAGTATTTAATTTTTGACTATGGAAAGTATTCTCTGATTCGATTGTGACTTTGTATGTTTCCTCTTTGTATTTTTTCCATAGTTTCAGGGGAAAAAAAAAAATCTATATTCCTGGTTTATATCCAGAGTACAGGTCAGTGATCACTGACAGTTCTTAAAGTCATTGCTACAGTGCTTAACTTTTGGGGCACGCTTGGAACAAGACTGCCTATCTTGTCTCTGCTTTTTCATTGTCATTCTATTGTACATCTAGAAGGCCATATTTCTTCAGGGCCTTTCTCAGAGAGCTCTTCGCTCTGACTGCTGTCTTTTTCTTCACTGCTCTGATGACGGGGAAAGGGACTGTTCTCCTGTGCAGTATGTATCTTAATTCCCTAGCCAATGCCTCCTCTGCACTTTCTTCGCATCTCTTGGCTGTTGAGGAATGGGTTGCCCATTCCTATTGTTTCACTTGGCAACTCAGGGTGCTATATGTTGGCTTCCACCTTGTTAGTCTGTGTACTAAGTTAAGTCTCTCCATTTGTCCAAGGTGGTTATACGGAGCTGTAGTATCTCAGAGACTCCAAAGATATTAGTGTTACCTGAAGATAATGGGTTTGATAGAGAAATCTTTCTCTTGTAGAACTGAGTTGAGAAAAAACAGCCTCCATCTGAATTTTCAAGACCTGTGGCCTCTTCACATTGGCTGAGGATTTCTTTTTCTGCATAAGGACATTGCTTTCCTTTTTTTTTTTTTTTTTTTCCTTTTCCCTCTCCACTACCTGTGTTTCTCACTCCAACACATGGAGGAGGGTGTCACTCCTGCAAAAAAAGCAAGGTGACAAGTCTGCATGATGGTCTTGCCGGGATATTTTAGGCTGAGGGTATACAGTCTGCCACTGGTATACAGTCCATGTAAGCTACAAGTAAGGGAATCTAGTTCTGTACTTCATTTGCAGCAAGTGTAATGGTTTCATTGCTGTGTTAGAAAATGTATAATGACCTGGAAAACTTGCATTTAAAGATTACGGTGAACTTGTAAGGATTGGCTATGTTTCTATGAGGTCAGTATTAGCTCAATAATCACCTTTGTTTCATTACTCTGTCTTTATGTGTAGTCTCTTACACCTGCCATTGCTGCATGGAAGTTGACTGAAGTACAGAACACTTGAACCGATTCCCTGTACCTCTTGGGTGCTGAACTAGACTGCACTCTCTACAGCACCTGCAACACCTTAGAGCCAGCAGAATGTTTACAATATACTACTCTCATGTGGCCTATTTGAGAAACGTTCCTTACATAACCAAACACTTGCCCTTTTTCTGACATTTTAAATACATTGTATTATATTGATTGCATGCTTACTTGTTTTTAGTAGAAAATTAAAGCTCCATTTTATTAAAAAATGAAGCTGATCTTTGATTTTAAATGAGAAGGGAGAACGAGAATCCCAGAATTCTGAGTGCAATATAATCACTTTAACAAAATTATTTTTTGAGTGATTGTTTACAATATATATCATATGTGCAGTTGATAAAGATTCTTTTAGAGATTAGAACAGCTTTTTAGCTGCTTTATTGTTATGAATATATTATTTGTTAAATCAGCACAGAGTAAAATGTCTCCTTTTATACGAGGAAAATAAAATCAGTGTCATCCTTAAATGACAAGGAAAAAGTGGTAATTTGTGTGCAAGATTGTATAGTTATATTTTTATATATATTGATTGTTTAAGTGATGCTCTCAGGTGATACTTTAAGCTCAATGAGAAGATGTGTGAAACTTTAGAACTGTTTTGCTGGGTCTGCTGCAAATGTAGACTGGATCCTTGTAACAATTCTACAGAAAGCATTTTTACTGCATTTTGTCTTTTCTAACTGTATTTTGCTGTTAGGTGGTTAAAATCTAAATGTTTATTTGAAATGTGGTGAATAAGAATTGCTAATTTATATTGTCTTCATTCCTGGTGATAGGAATGCTGCTCCAGCTAGAGGAAAAAAAGGACTGGTACTTCCTGTCATTTCTGTCTGCCAGAGGGTTTGGCATTGTTACTCCCTTAACTTGTTCCAACTGTGATTGCATAGGATCATTTCACTTGTAGGTCAATCCATCAAGCTTTAGAGAATTTGAGAGGCATGTACCATTACTTAGGCTGAAGATTCTTGTGAAAAAATGCATTGTCCTGATATAGAAGGAGCTAGAGTGCCTACTACAATACAAATAATTAATGTAATATGGGGAGTTTGCGGTTTTACCTATTGAGCAATGGCTCTTGAGTTCATTCCGTTCTGCGTTCCCTTCACCCAGGTAATAACTACATACTTTAGGAGAACTCTGGCAAGCCAATGACAGCCTCTCATGGGTGGTAGGTGGATGATTTTTGGTTTTTTGTTTTTTTTTTTCCCTTGACTGAGATGTGACAAATGTTATTCAAGGACCTGTGCAGCAATTCTGATGATTTGTGTAATTACCAGATGAGTTGAAGTCCCTAAGTTGATTTCTGTCCCCTGCTGCCACCATCCAACAGGAACAGAGAAACTACCCAGGAATAGGTTCTTCAACTTAAAGCCCGTCTCTGAATTCTGAAGTGATTATCTGTACTGTGCATATCCAGATCCTACAGAGTGGGACACTTAGTGATACTCAATGTTGAAACTGAGAGTGGAAGAGATACCAGTCCTGGTCTTTTCACTTGTATTTTTTGTTTTCTACCTATTTTATCAAATGGCTAGATTTTCTTCTACCTGCTTGTCCTTCTGTGCATTAGTAGCAGTGAGAACCCTCCTTGCACCATGCCTTTGCTTTACTGACTATTTCAAGTTCTTGTGCTTTTGGAAGCTTAGATTCTTGGATTCGTGTGGTTACTGGGCTGACATTAGTTTTTCTTCCAGCAGTTATTTTTTAAATGAACGACGGATCACATAAGTTGCCAAGATGATGGACCTCCCCTGTTTAAGTAAACCCGTTCCGGGGCTCACATCCAGTTAAAAGATGTCCCTTCTTTTCCTGTACCAAAAAACCCCTTCATGCTGTGCCCCCCCTCCCCAAAAAAACAAAAGCAAAAATCTGGGGCGGGGGGGAGCGGAAGGCAGGCCTCTTCATTTTTGGAGAGCCATTGAATCATATTACACCAACCTGTATCTCATTTCTTTGAACTGAGTAAACATAACTGAAGAGAACTGCATGCTCAGGCAGTGAGAAGTTGGTAACAAAATTGACATATCAGAGATTTGCTATAAACTACATGAAATTATGGTTTTGACTAAGTCTAATAAGAGATTTTAAAAATTTAGGCTTTTCCAGTTATAACAACCCTCTCATCCCATATTTCATAATGAAGCCTATTAGAAGTTAACTTTCAAATTCTTGATGAAGCAGAGTGGCACACTGCAAATGCATAAAGCATTCCTCAGAGGCCCAGCAAAGTATGAAGTACCACAAGAGTTCACCTGTTAGAATGAAATTAGCACACAAACTCATGTTTAATATTTCTGTATACAGCCATTTTGTTACCTTTTTTTTCCACTTGGGAGAGTGCAGTAGGTGCCTTACACTGCTCAGAGTATTCAAACTTAAGAAGACTTAATTTAGTAGTTTAGAATGCTTTCTCATGGGCTGAAGTTAGAGGAGAATATGATAGCAAAGAGTTCAAATAGCGCTGATGTAGTTACACAGAGGTACAGGAATATCTGAAACACACCTGTGCAATTTTTAGAATTTTCATTGTGTTCTATTTCAGTAGTTTGCATGCAGAAAGAAACATTCCTCACAAATGTTAAAGTGATGGGAAAACATAAAATGCTTTTGTTTCATCTTGAGCAACAAAGACAGATTGAGTTTCATTTTCAGGCTGCCCTGTAATAGTAAAATGTAACAAATTTGCATCGCTGTACGTACATATTTCTATTGCTACTTTATGTACACAAATATTGTTTTAGGTTCAGAAATGTTTGCTTTAGGAAAATGATAAAATACAGGCCACATCTGACATGCCTACAACTCCATAGCTTATTTCCTTTTTAAATCTCTGTGCCCAGGATAGGACTTTCTAATGGAAGAAGCTCAGAGCAGTAAAATACTGACTTGTTTTTTCTCAGTGTGTCCTCTACCAGCTTGATTTTATTTATTTATTTTCTTCAAATGCTCTCATCCTTTTCTCACCAGTGGAAACCATAATTCTGTAGGTAGCTTTTGAATACTGTTCTTCTGGCTTCTACTGATTTCATTCCAGGCTAGATTTTTGCTAGAGTTTTATACTAAATGTATTGAGTAATTCTAGAATGTAAAAGCACAGCATTGTTAAACTGGTGAGTATCTTTTTCTGATACAGGATATGGCGTGTTCTTACTTTTTGGTGCTTAAACTGTTGTCTTGCTTCTGACTCTCATTTTACTCTTGATAGATAGCACTTTGCCTTTAAAATTACATAAAACTGTAGTTTCTAAAGCGATCACTTTCCTAGTATGGTTACTTCTGATGTAATCTCTATTAAAAACAACAGGTGTTTTCTTTTTTATTTTGGGTCAAATTGTGAATGATTCTCACGTGAATGAATGGCGTGTGCTGGGGTGTTGTGCTCACACACCACCTACTCTTCTCTTTGTAGCTCCTGTGTTGCAGTCAAAACACGATGGAAACCCCCACATACCTTCCTCTTAGCATCACTCCCCACCACCTTTATCCATCAGCAAGTATCCAAAGAGAGAGAGAAAACTGAATTTGGGTTATTTTTCTGTTTCCTAGTGGCTTGCTGTCTGCCATAAGAGTCCTTGCAGCCTTTCTTGTAGAGGAAGCAGAAGAGGGAGCAGAGGGGATTAAAAATCCCTTCTGTTGTTGGAAGTTCTAGCAAATCATTTCAGAATGAGGTGATTTAGTTCAACCCAAAGTAGAAGTTTGTTTTAGTGTGATTTTTGCCTCTTTTGATAATGTCTCAATTTCCATTGCTGAACACTGCACAAGTTGGTCACACCTTGTAAAAACTGTAGCAAACACTACAGCAAACTGTAAGCATTCCCTCCTGGGATCTTAATATGTGACATAAAACAGTGATAACAATGTGGAAACATTCTTAGTGTTTTTTATTTGGAGGTAAGACATGGAAAGATCAAATTCTTTCCAGGCTGAAACTAATTCTTATGTAATGCTATCTTACTTGGCTACATGGAACACTGGGCCAGGAACAGCTGAATCAATAACCAGTCTAGCAAGAGCTATCATTATATTTTGCTTCACTTTAATGCTCTCCAATGCAATTAAATAGCAAATGTGGAGGTGGGCAAACAGTATTTAAAAAGGAATACGAATTGTTGCCATTTTGTCTATCACAGGTTTAGATACTCCAGTACAAACACTTGCAGGATTTTGCTGAGATTGTCGATAGTGGTTCTGTCAAGGTTTTCTTCTGTGTCCTCCATGGTATGCCATACTGCAGGAAAAGGGGATGGAATCAGGTGTAGCACTGGAACCCCTGTAAGAAGGAAAGTGAAATTTGGAGAAGAAATATTCAAGAAGTTCTGTTAAGCCAAGTGATATGTCGCCTTTTAGCAACAGAGTCAGGTAACTACTCAATGTGCTTACTTCATAGAGGAGTGTGTGTCACTGCAGCTTCCTTTTACATTATGTTTTTTGAAGACTCTGACTGCAGCCCATCCATTTCAGTGTGTGTTTCTGGCACCTTCCTTTCCTTTGAGTACTCTTCCCTCCTTTTTTTTTTTTTAGGCACCTGCAGCTAGTAGTTTTTCTGTGATATTTGCTTTTTCTTTTTGAGATACTTTGTGTTGTAGTTGTTGATACCATGCTGAGGAGCTACAGAAGAGCAGAGAAACCACTGCAGCTCCCCAAACCCTAAACTGATCACCATGTTCTTGTGACAGTGTTAAGAATGCACACTTTTTGCAAGCAGTTTTTAGTCCTCGCCATAAATGGCAAAATAGACTGTCTCTATTTTTACTCTGTAAAATAGAACCACTGTTATACTTAGATAAAAGAACTTCCACTTGAAAGAATCTGTTATCAGTGCGCGTGTGTGTGTGTGTATATACATATACACACACATACATCAAGCCACCTATACATACTGCAAATTTTAGGTAAAAGAGGAATTAAATCAGCCTTCTGCTTCCTGGTCACTTTTTGGGAGCAGTGGCGGAGCATTGTTTCTCTCTAGCCTCTTTCCTGGTTTACTGTTTTTCCTATGTCACTTTTCAGCTGCTTACCACTAAGAGCAATCTATTTTCTTCACTAGGTGTTAATCATGTTACTTGAAAAGGTTTTGTGGTGTGGTCACTGTTTTCCCCTTTCAGCTTCTCCCATGTAGGATTTTTGATATCCCTGGATGTGCATCTGATGGTTGTGTTGGTTTTGCTGGACTTGGGACCCAGAGCTACGGAGATGTAGCTGCTCTTGCACTTGCTTCCAGAGCTGTGTGCGCATTTTGCATTACTCAGTAGTTAACAGAGCGTAAGCCATGGTAAAATTAGGGGCTGGACAGGAAGATACCTCCCTCCCTTCCTCTTCATTGAACTAGCGTTACATTCCTTTTTGCTTAACCCTTCTCTAGCAATATGACTCTTGTAGTCCTTGCTGTACAGTGGAAGACTTCAACCAGAAGGGTTTACTGTATCTACTACCCTTCTTTGGCCCACTTTAGTTTTGAAGATGCTCTGCTGAGTGCTTAAACTGACAAGGACATCAAATCCACATCTTGAACTTGAACAACTGCTTTAGTCACTGACCTATAGCTTGACAAGGTGGCAGCAGTAGTACAACTGCTTTCCCCTTCTTTGATTCTCTCCCAAAGGAAAAGAATGAACACAGTCAGAGGCCATGGCGTAGGTGTCTTCCGGAAGAAATGCTTAGGTAGGGAATCCCAGTTTCAGGTTTGTGCCTAATTCCAGGAGGGATTTCAGGCATATTGTGTTCTTCACTATTTCTGCTGGCTACACTATGTACCTTTCGCAGCCCTCAAGCTGACAGTTACAAAATGTCCATTCTCTTTAGTGAATGAGGATGTCTAATTTGAATATGTGAAATTTTGCAGGAGGCAGTGCCTTCAAATTTTAACAGGTGATAGCAAGCCTACCCGTAACTTTGACAACAGATCTTCGGAGATTTTTGTAGTCTTTGAAGATATGACCTGTGTTTTTTTCACTGCTCCTAGAAATAGTAACTTGCTGGCAGTGTGGTATGTAGTGATATCTGACTGGATCAGGGTTGCTTATCTTTGTAGGACACTGCTGCTGACAGAAATTTCCATTATATCTGTGCCATTGGAGTTGTACTCGTGCAAAATGACGATGGGTATGTTTTATTGGTGGTTTTGTTCAGGTATGCTGTTCAATGCTGTGACTCTTGGCCTGCATAAAGTTGGTTTTGGAAGCCTCAAGTTGGGGCAAACAAGCTTGAAAAACAGGCTCATATGTGCTTGCTTATTCACTAAATGATGCATTTAGTTACTGAACTTATATTTTAACATGTAAGAGCTTCCGGTACCTCTTAATAAAAATGGAATGTGGTCATCTTCAACCAAGCCTCGATGTAAAGTAGTCTGGAAATACTGCCTTTCAACAAGGTGATTCTTCAACAGGTTCATGTTGTGTAGCTCTTGCTCTGTAATTCACAATGAAAGCAATTGTTAGGACTTTTAGACAATATGAGGCCTGTTAGAACATTTGAATTATTTTTCCTCTTACGTGGAAGCTTTTTCCATCAAAGAAGGAAAAGAAGTTGGTGACTCTTTTGCATTTGTTTAGTACTTAGGAGACCTCAAGATTGGTGCTATTACTGTCATTTTACAGAAGTGAGAACTAAAACACAGAACTAAAGTAGCTCCCAAGAGTCACAGAGTGACACTCAGTAGTAGGCTTGTTTCATGGCTTCGAAGTGTCTGGGAATCTTCCTCCATTGTTTTATTTATTAAATATTAAAATCTTCATACAGGTTTAAGATGCGCCAAATTTAACATTTACATTATTAAATATTGTAACTGTAAAACAGAAAAGTAATCTAAAAATCTGATTTACAGGACTTAATACTTTCAGAAACTACAGACTAACTTTTCAAATCTGTCAAAGCCCATATCCCTCTCCTTACCAATTGCTTGAAGCCTCTGAAACCATCGAATAGTGTTTGGAAAATAATTGGGAAAGACTGGGTTTGGTGCACCAATTAAATCCAGTAGTACAAGCAGGTCCTACAGAAGAGAG
The DNA here is from genome assembly GCF_000687285.1 of Phaethon lepturus. Classification (NCBI taxonomy): domain Eukaryota; kingdom Metazoa; phylum Chordata; class Aves; order Phaethontiformes; family Phaethontidae; genus Phaethon; species Phaethon lepturus. The sequence continues at coordinate 11,378 of NW_010536148.1, read as the reverse complement.
AATCTTTAATACATAATTATTTACATTACTACACCACCAGCAGCAGCAGCAATGAAACCTTTTGGTTCCTGTATAGGTCATGACTAGGTCTTTGATAGCTCTGGCTAAAGGTCTGGCTTTTCTACCACGGTGCCTGAGAAGAACTCATTAGTAGAACCTGCTTCCAATCTAATGCATTTTGCTGTCTTTCCAAGGAGGAAAAAGGTAGGCTGTTTCTCTGTTCTTCAAGCTGCAGCAGACTGCATGGCTTTGTTTGCAGTTTGTGTGTTAATATCCCTTTAAAATAAAAACTATGGCAGGTGGGGAGAAAGAGGAAATCACTTCTTCCCTGGAGAACAACAAAGTCTGTTGAGGGAAAGACATTTTATGAGTCACAAGATACAGTAACAGAAGAAAAGTCTCAGCAGTGAGTAGAAAACTAGAAGGCAGCAGGGAGAAGGGAGCAGACAAGTGGAATGTTAGTAGGAATCAAAGGGAAGCAGAGACCTTGCTGTAGCTTAGTGCTGAGCTACTACGTGAGATACAGTACCAATACTATGTCTGTGCTCTTTCCTAATCATTTTGAATTATCTCTCTTGAAGAAGGTGGGTATCCTAGTTTATATTCTAATAAATTTGTGCATTTTGATTTTTCTATGTCTCCTCCTTGTACTTGCATGGAGATGGTCTAAGCAGATTCACCTGAGAAGCTCTTGCCAACTCCCTATTTTATGACATCTCATAAAATTGCCCCAAGTCTGCTTCTTCCTTTAGCTTTGGTGGGGTTTATGTTTTCTTGGGAATTTGGCCAATTACTTACTAATTAAATATTTTTAAAATGCAATTTACTATTACTCATTAGGGAGGTGAAAGCTACTTACTATGCCCTGCAGCTGATTTGTGGTGGTTGAACCAGGTGGATGTGGAGTAGATATCATTTTTTGAGCCAAGTGTTGAGATCCATAGAGGGAATCGGAAGGGGACCACCGGACAAAGGCTTCTTCACCATCAAAAAAAATGAGCTGAAGTGAAAGGTCTGGTCTTGACGTTGAGCTCATCTGTTGGAAGTTAAAAGTAATGTAACTGACTCAGAACATTAAATAACGGACAAATACTGTAGTCATATAAGCAACACTGGTAGGTGTATAGTTTCAAGGTACCCTATGCAACATAGGGTTGCCTATTACAGGCAACAGGTTATGGTGTAATAGTGGTAGTGATCGGTCACTATTATTTATCTAGCACAGTAACACGTTCTCCAGTCTGGTATTATTTTGCTTCTGGTTAAAAGTTTCATTTCTGACTTTAGTAGGCATGAACTGAGTATGTTGAGACAGGTCTGCAAAACCAGGTAGCAGAGACAACATCTCAAACAATGAGGAGATATATTAGCAACAAGACCTGATGTGAGTGCTAACATTATTACTTGCTAGTGCCATAAAGGAGTAATATCAGTGCTACTGTTGTGCATCAGTGGAGGCAAATTACTTATTTTAAAGTTGATGGTTCTTTTGAGGGACAAAGAGCAGTCAGTCATGAGAAGAATGACCATTTCTTTTGCTTCAGGGGGACTCGCAACCACCCAGGCGACTACCCTGAAACCAAAGCACAGAGAGTGGAGTAGATACGTCCTTCCCTTTCAACAACCAAAAATATTACAGCAGTAAAAACTGAGAATATATGATTAATGTATTTAAGGTCATAAAGGAGACAGCTGTGTGAAACTTCTTCCCCATGTAGAAGGAGCCTTTTTTCTCTCTCCGTTTACTAACTAAAGCCTTGTTTGCACTGGCAGCGTTTCCTAACGATCTACAGCATGGCTAAACCCAGTTCGGTTCCACTATGTGAACAGTTTTGGGAACTGTAGTTTTGGCAGTTGCCACAAATATTTTAACCCCACTATGAATTAATGTTACTTCAAGTGAAATTGCATGATGTGGTTAAAAAGGTGGGGTCACTGGCAACAGTCATGTCCTGTATGGGCTACAACTCCCAACTAGCTGGAGCTGATCCAATATAAACAGTAGTGGAAAACTTCTATAAAATGTTGCTCACGTAGGCAAGATGATATCGATTATGCTAACAGTGATATATGGATTTTTTCTAATGGCAATGCTTTGCTGCCCTTTGTCCTTTGCACAGGACAGAGCTCTTTTGATAGCAGTCAGTTTGCATTACCTTCTGGAGGAAACTATTAATGCTATTTGAATTTTAGAAAGTAGTATTTGTAATTATTGTTATTATTACTGTTTACCATGTTCCCAGGTCTGAATAATGTAGAGAGTTGTCTTTGCCCTTTAATTTTAAACCTACTCTATATAACTGGAGAAACATCAAGATAAAAATCACAGCTTCAAGTCAAAGTATAAATAGATTTGGCTGAAAACATAACAAAGTCTGTTACGCTACTATAAGGAGAGCAAAAAGGTCATAGCTAATGTATTAAGCAGATGGATCCCAAAGTATATTTTGTTAACAGACTGTACAAATGGTAGCTTGTGCGAAGTAATTAGGTTGCCTTTTTGTCAAATTTTGTCATCTTACATGATAAAACAATCAAAAAACAATGTATTACTTGTGAAAAATTCCAGTCTTTAAGTCGGTGTGCAGGTTGTTCCATAAATAACCCTCACACAAATTTATTCTAAATGAAGCTTCTAAATTAAGACATATTTATTACAGGAGTGCTTTGTGATTAAAAACATCGACATAATCTTCTAATTCTTAAATATTCTAATGTCAGAAAGCATCAAATCAGTTTCTGGAAACAACTGCTGACAAGTCATCTTAAAACCTGAGCTGAGTGTATTCCCGACACTTCATAAGCTTTTGAGAGACCTTTCCATGTGAAAGCTCTGTTAGTGTATGAGAAGTATTCTTCCGTAAATAATAAATACTGAACCAGTAGATGGCACTCAGGAATCTGTAATCCTACAAGCGTTTAGAGCTTGTAGGATCAACAGATTTTTATGCCTAGCAATGGCAGCACTTAGAAGCAGATTGTCATAGCATAGATACCACAGACTGATAATATTATACTATTACTTGACTCTTCTCCTGCACTCAGCCATTGCTTGTTTCATAAATAAGCTATTCAAATTGATAAAGGAAAAGAAGAAAAGCTTGAAATCGTTATGGCATGGAGAGATGTGAGTGTAACTCTCCTGCACAGCAATTAGTTCATCCGTCTCCCAAAACAGAATACAACTGAGAGATTTTAAAACTGCAAGATTTGGAAAGCATCAAAACTTTATCAATGACCCTAGCTGTTACTGGATAGGGTAGGAGCTTCTGAGTATTCCTCTGAACTGAGGAGGTTCTATGCCTTTTAGATAAAAAGTAGGATTATATCTCACTGAGTCTATAAAACATGTATTATTCATGTATAAATTGTTATTTAGACAGTATATATTACAGAATCACAGAAACACTAGGTTGGAAAGGACCTTCAAGATCATCAAGTCCAACCATTAATCCAGCGCCACCATGTCCCCTAGACCATGTCCTGAAGCGCCACATCCACACGTTTTTTGAACACTTCCAGAGATGGCGACTCCACCACCTCCCTGGGCAGCCTGTTCCAATGCCTGACCACCCTCTCAGTGAAGAAATTTTTCCTAATATCCAATCTAAACCTCCCCTGGCGCAACTTGAAGCCATTTCCTCTTGTCCTATCGCTAGTTACTTGGGAGAAGAGGCCAACACCCTCGTCGCCACAACCCCCTTTCAGGTAGTTGTATAGAGCGATAAGGTCTCCTCTCAGCCTCCTCTTCTCCAGACTAAACCCCCCCAGTTCCCTCAGCCGCTCCTCATAAGACTTGTGCTCCAGACCCCTCACCAGCTTCGTTGCCCTTCTCTGGACACGCTCCAGCACCTCAATGTCCTTCTTGTAGTGAGGGGCCCAAAACTGAACACAGTATTCAAGGTGCGGCCTCACCAGTGCCGAGTAAAGATAAAAGATAAAAAATTAGGTAAAATTAGATAAAAATTAGATTAAAAATTAGATAAAAATTAGGTAAAATTAGATAATTTTTAGATAGCTACCCTTTGCATACGAAGTTTTAATGTGATAATGTATGTACTCTAAAGTAGTAGATACAGATCCCTGTTCTGTCCTTGAAGTCAATGGGAATTTTACTACAAGCACAGCAATCAGAGAATCAGGCATGCAGGCTATGGGACAGAACATGGAAGTGCCCTAAGGCCTGTTGCTATTGCAAAATTAAATGAAAATGAAACAAGCAAACTACCTTGATTAACTGAAGCTTGTTATCCAGGGCACGTGCCAGCTCCAGTATCATAGCACAAGGCACAGCTGAATCAGTTGCACCTACAAACACTCTCTCCTGCCATTGTTGTCCAAAGAATTTTGAGTCATAGTGGCAAGCAAGTACCAGATGGCGTTTTGCAGAGGGGTTGAGAGTGCCGATAATATTTGAAAATGTTTGATATCCATATGGTGTGTATCTCTGAAATGTATCTTCTTCAATTTCCCAACCAGCCTGTAATCTTTGAAGACGGTGCTTGATATGCTGCAATTAAAAAAAAAAAAAATCAGATTAATATTGCTTGCTTCAGAAAGATGTTGCAGACAAATTGTCATTAGCTAATTAATAGTGGAACTTAGGCTTATTTGTGTTAAGTTTGTGGTATTTTTAAACGATAAATTTTATAGCAAAAAATGTAATATCACTATATAAAATAAGCAACATCTTTGCTACCTTAGCCTTTAACTTGCTTTTCATTTCTCCCCTTTGTCTCCTATCTTTGGAGCCTCAGGTGCTTTGAATGATTGCCCATTAAGGTCTTGATCTCTGAAGTTTCCAGGCTGGTGTTTTTTCAGGTGTAACCAGGACAGATTTAATGTTTACCTCTTTAAATCTAAACTCAGTTGTGCCCATAAATTAAATGTCAGAACTGGATGCAGAGGACTTGGTGTGGCTATTTTTTGACAATTACCACACACAGATGCCAAAGCAGTATAGAAAAAAAAAGCTAGGGTTTTTTTGTTTGTTGTGGGGTTGTTTGGGGGTTTTTTTTTTAGTGGTTTTAGCTTCAATGAGAAATCTGCCTTTCAAGTGACATAAGTTGTTTATAAGGCTATAAGAGACAGTCTGATTCATGTAAATTAAAGAAAGAATTAAAAATTTCAGGACAATGTTTTAAAAATGAAATCTTGTAAGTGTACGCCATGCAAAGATAAAAATTAAGACAGTGAATCTATAGAAGAGATCATTCATTTCAGGTATCTTCCTACCTAAAGTGAATACCTCTATAACAACCCCAGTTATACTTAGTACAGAGGTCTGGCTAACTCCGTTAGAGGGCCATGTCTGTTAAGCAACTTATTTTTACGGGTCCCTAGAGTGCTTCAAGGCAGATTCCTCTCTGTTTAAATAAACATGAGGAAAAGCCTCTAAGGGGAATAAGAAAATAGACTTTGAAGACTTGTCCTGCTCTTAGTGAAGTCAGTGGGAATATTGCCATAAATTTTAGTGCTAGAACAAACTTCCATTTTCTTTGTGGTCATCCTCTGAAAGGTTTTATGGCATTGTACAGTCTATCCGCTATCTGTAGGCAGAGCAAAGGACGTCTGTTATGTATTAAGGGGAATATATAAGCCTGGATGGAGTTCCCAGTGTGCACTAGCCATGACTGACATTAGCCTTCTCCCTTAAAGGAGTCTGATGCTCTTTCTGTGTCTTAACAAAGAAATGTCATCCATTCATCCATTTCAAACTTCATTGTGCTCTGACAATGGAGGACTTCCCCCCCCCCCCCCCCGCTCCTTTGGTGGGGGTCTACTTTATTCCATGCTGTTACCTTGTAACAGGATGATCCTATTTTGAACATGATTTGTGGTTTTCTAGCCTAGGCTCAACTGGGGGTTTTTTTAATTACTTTCTCCCCTTTCATTTGGCTGCCTTCCAGGATATCACTAAAGAAACCACAAAACTAAATCTATAGAGATATGCACGTGCACACACACAAAGCATAAAAAAGCAGCATTTTTCCAGTCTACCAACTGCAGAGTGGCAAATAAACTTACTGTAGTTAGGGCTATCTTGGAGCTGTTGAGTCGCTGCCTGAAGGGTAGATGAAGGCTACTGAGAGGTTGTGAATGTCTTCTAGTGAACTCAGCAGTACCACCGGTTTAGTCTGCTTGGCTAATATAATCCAGAGCCAGCACGACACACAGTCCTAAAGATGCCCACACCGTGAGTGCAGAGCAGAGGTGCCGACAGGGCAGCAACCCAGTTGCGTGGTAGCTCCTTGTGGCTCAAATACAATGTGCTGTAGCTTTTACTGGCTTGGGGCCAGGTGCAATCTGCATGTGTTAGCCCAGCATTAACACGCTGCTGTGCTTGGGCCAGCAGAGCTAGTATGGTACTCGGACCTGCACTGCACTTCGTCATGTTGACCATTTCATCTGCCGGGCCGTTTAGGCCCCTCCGATCCCCTTTTGTGTTGATACACCCATCTGAAGCAACACTACAGGGGAGCGTAACAGCATAGGACCTCTCCAGAAAAAGGGCAAGGAGGTGTCATTTATTTCATCCCTGTGTATGGTCCCAGGGAGTGTGAACCAGTGACCAAAAACCTGTTCGTGTGAGGGGAAGGATGGCAGTTGTGTTGTACTTTGGGTATCAAAGGTGAGGCAAGCTTTTTAAATTAAAACATAAATTTAAAAGCAGATTTTTAATTTTTTCCATCATGCTATGCAGGCCTGGAAAATAATGTCAGCTAAAGTGCAAGCTGTGTCATGTGGATTCTATGCAGTCTAGACTTGAACAATGATGGAGTTCATCCTGCCGAGTGAAAGGAATGTGCCTGTCCCTTTAGCGGTCACTAAAGGCACTACCAAAATATAAGTAATAGATTATCCTGGTGTCAACCAGGATAGAGCTGGTTTTCTTCACAGAAGCTAGCGTGAGGATATGTTTTGCATTTGGGATGAGAAACTGTTGATAAGGTGCTGATGTTTTGAGTTCTTGCTCAGCAGTCAAGGCCAGTCCAGCTTCTCATGCTGGGCTGCCAGCGAGCAGGCTGGGGGTGCCCGGGGAGCTGGGAGGGGACACAGCCGGGACAGCTGGCCCAGGCTGGCCAAAGGGACATTCCCTACCATATAACGTCATGCCCAGTACATAAACTGGAGTTGGCCGGGGGGTGGGAATCGCTGCTCGGGGACGGGCTGTCGATCACCAGGTGGTGAGCAATTGCCGTATTGGGCATCACTTGTTCTTGTACATTCCTTTGTCAGTATTATTGTTGTTGTTGCCATTATTGTTTCCTTCTCTCTTGCTGTCCTATTAAACCGTGTTTATCTCAACCCACGAGTTTTTTCCCAGTTCTCTCCTCTGTCCCACTGTGGAAGGGGGAGTGAGTGAGCGGCTGTGTGGTGCTCAGTTGCCGGCTGGGGCTAAACCACGACATAGATGTTCTTAGAGATTTTCAGGAAATATTCTTACCTGTCGTACAACATAATTGCCTGGTGATCCCGAGTATCTTTCTATCAGGATAGGGCGCAAATCTTTCTCCCACATTTCAGAAACATCTGTGTTTGCTGCAACTTTTTGAATAGCATCAGAATGTAAAATTCTTGGTTGGTGAGAATACTGTACAAGGGAGTAAAAGGAAAGATTGCTATAACTATTACTAGACCTTTTTAACCATAGTTGTCTTCAGAATTACAGCAAGTGTGATATATTGTGCTACTTTGATTTACTGACAACAAACTAATTTTCAAAGAAGCTTTTCTCTCAAAAATTGACATTTTTAAGTTCTGTGGCTTCCATATCTTTGATTTCCATGCAAAACATACTAGTATTAAAAACATGGAAGAACTTTTTACCTACCAGCTAGCTGTAAAAACTCAACCCATGATTGTTTTCTCTCCTTTCTAGTATCTTAATTCTACATGCATACAGTCATGTCTGCAACCACGCCACCTTCAAATGAGGTTTCCATTGAGACAAACACCAGCAGCTTTGTTTTTAGTAGTAGTAGTAATATTTAGCTTTATGCTGTGTCTACTTTATGAGGTGCAGTACTGCAAAGAAATGCATAATCTAGCTTAGTCCTAGAAAGAGTGAAGCTGTGTCATTGTGGCCTCTGCCCACAGTGGTGGTAATGGTGTGACTAGACAGCACAGCGCAGCTCATTTGGGGCTAGCTGGGGTGTACATCAGCTTTGTGACACATGGGTTAACCTCAGACTTGGCAGCTTGTCTCCTGTGACAACAGCTGGTTGTGCTAGCTACCTCCCAAGTGGCTGCTTTTCTGTTGCCTAAGCATGGACCTTTAGAGCTATTTCAGGTGACCTAGAACACTTGAGACACCCTCATGGGGCTGGCAAATGCATGTCTCTGATGTGTAAGAGCCTTGTGCTGTTCTGAAGTGGTAGCTATATGCCAGGTGGGATCCCCAAGGACATCTCTGATTTGAACCTATCCAATCTCTAGCAATTGTCTCCCCAGGAACTTCCCGAGCCACTCCTGGTTTTATAGATTCCTATTTTAGGCACTATCATAGGATGCTCCTATCCTATCCATTTCTTATTTCTGTCATAGGGACTTCCCTCTACTCCTCACTTTCACCCACCGAAAAATCTCTGTTTATTGGTTCTATGATCGGAACTGCCTTACATGATTGATCAGATTTGCTGTCCTTCAGTGTACCCTGTCTACCTCATCCTTTTTGAGATAGAGGGAAGGAAACTGGAACATGAGTGCACCATACCTTATAGTGTAGGATAATGGTATTTTCTGTTTTGTTCTTTTTCTTTCTTCAAACTGTTTAACAACTGACTTGCTTTTAGGCTGCTGCATCAAACTGGTATTTTCATAGATCTATTTACTCTAACTCCATCATTGTATATGTTAACAAAAAATAATGATTCCCCTCCCTCTCCCACTCACTCATGTGCATCATTTCACATTTGTCTGAAATGACTGCTGAAACTCATTACTCATACCTCAAGGTACTGACCTTGAGATCTTCTGCAGCCTGTATGACCTGTTATTTTAATTACCCTGACTGCTGAATCTTGTTAAAAAATGGGTTTGCCTCACTATCTGTCATCTTTTCTACTTAATTTGCGTGTGTGCTGAGCAAAACAGGCACAAGCACAAATATTTTCTAGACTTCACTGTAAACATTTAATTCTGCTCTTCTCTCTTTTCCTAGCTGTTTATCTATGTGCAGACTTTTCCACAGTTCCACTTCAGTTTACTAGTGAAATTAAGTAGAAGGGAGGCACAAAGATACTGAATCCCACGATGCCAATTTTAATATAGTGTTTAAAGCTGATTTTAAGACTACAAGGACACCAAATTTTAGGATGTGCAGTTAACATTTTTAATGCTGGCAAATTTAAGTGTGGATGAAAGAGAAATCGCATTTTATCATAAAGAAGAACTTCTACAAGTTTGGAAATTGTTTTGTAGAAGATGCATACACTGTCTTTTGAAAGACTAGAAGTTTAATATGGTAGAATTTATACCAGTGTAGAAAAAGGCACAGACAAGAGAAAATGTTGTCAGGGAGCTGTTCTGTTTAGGAGGAACAGGCTGTTAAGAGGAGAGAGAAAAACTAATGCTATGCACTTCAGAAGAGTGGAGGAGGACATTTTAATTAAGGAAGTTCAGAAAATATGCCTTCAGTTGAACAAGTGAAGGGCTCAATTAGAACATGGAATTGTCTTGCTTCTAACCATAGAGCATGCCTGGTAATTGGGGCCACTGAATCACTTTGCAAAGAAACATTATTATTATTACAGTACAAATGTATGAAAACACTTCAGAAGAGAGAAATAAACTCCCATTTCTAATAATGAAGTATCTTCAAATTTGGGAAGTGAAAAGGATTACAAAAGCGGTCATGAAATAAAAGCAGAATGCGATCTGTAAGTAACTTGTTCCTTACAGTGTTCGTCAATCCACGTTTCCTCCATGGCCACAGCAGGGAGGCAGAGCAATGTATTTATGACAGGGCTATCACTAAACCTTTTGTACTAAGCTGCATAAAACTGTGAGACTTCAACTTCTGCAAGCAGCCCATGCTTAACTGCTGATTTTGGTATATTTCAGCTCGGTGCCAATGGAAGTTAGCTTCTAAGAACTCTTACGTTTAGGACCTAATTCCTCCTCCTCCATAAGAGGAGGAGAAGATCTGTACACTGTAGGATTTTCAACTTCTGGCTCACACATTCCTTTAGGGAGAAGGAACAAAAGTTGTCAAGGGACAAGAATTTGATGAGAAAGAGGAAGTGGTCTTGGTTAGTGTCTGCACAGGCAGAGGAGTTGAGATGCTATGGTTCTGTGGTTAGATGATGTTACTTACATCGTTGGCAAGTAGACTGACTAGCTGGAATGGCATGAGGTAAAGAGTGTGTTAGTGTGGCTCAAGGGGACTGAAAAGAGGAGCACTGGGGCTACACGTTTGTACATTGACTAGTATGCTAAAGATTTGGCCTCATATGCTTATAGATGTATTATACATACTATAGATAAGTATTATGTTACAGATATGTAGTCTATATGTGAGCTATATACACAGTAAGATACAATTAATAGAACAGAATAACAAAGTTTCTTTAAAAAAAAAACCAAACAACAAACAACCCAACACTTAGTTGAATGGGGAGTGAATAAAATCAAGGAGAAAGGGAACGACTAAGGGGAAGTGAGAAGTGAGTGGAAAGGTATGAGGGAAGCGCCATTTTGCCAGTCTGTCCTGGACTCTGATCTATCAGTGAAGAGCACAGTGCACAGGACTAGTGAAGTTCAGTCAGTTTGGGCTGAACTTTGAGTTCAGCTCTTCTATAAACACCTGGGGATGGGGCCCAGAAGTGTATTCTCTGTTTGGAAATTCCTGAACCCTTTAATAGAATGTAATTTGCAGTTGTATGCTCTGCCATGTTGCACATGGTTAAGTTTTTTGTGAAGAAACTATGTTAGTGTTTCATCATCGACCACTGGGAGTTGTGACAGAGAGCAATTGGGGGTTTACCGCTTATTATGCTTTCATTAAACATTACCCCGAGACCACTTTTTTCACTAGTTCATACAACATTTGGAATTAAAAACAATATAGTATGGTTCTACAACATATAAGAATATTATATCCTTTCAAAACAACGTTGCAGTAGGTATCAACAGCATCCCTACTTGTTTTTCGTAGCTAAATGTGCATCACTGCTGGAAGAACTGTTTTCTCTAAGTCACTGTCCTCTGAATCACCGTAATCATGTTGGAAATTGGAGTGTAATAGAATGTTACATGGAATATAATTTCGGATTTTGATCCCTCTTGTGCTGTGTGGGTTTCCCCCGAAATACACCAGCTGCCCGTGCCCAAGCGGTGTGAAGTGCCTTGCTAGCATGGCGAACGTGTCAAGGAGG
>NW_010536147.1:0-546 GCF_000687285.1 Phaethon lepturus | reverse complement strand
GAGCAATACTATTCCCAAAGATGATCATAGAATACTTTCTGTTGATAATGACCCTTGAGAACATCAAATCTAAACTTCCCAACGGGGATCATACAGTCATTTCTGTTGGAAATGACCCTTGAGAACATTAAGTCGAACCATTACCCTAACACTGCCATGTCCACCACTAAACGGTGTCCCTAAGTGCCACGTTGATATCTTTTTTAAATCCCCCTAGGGATGGTGACTCAACCATTTCCCTGGACAGCCTCTTGCAGAGAACAGGAACCTTTTCAGTGAAGAAATTTTGCCTAATATCTAATCTAAACCTCCCCTGGCACAACTTGAGGCTGGTTCCTCTCATCCTATCGCTTCCTACAGGGGAAAAAAGACCCACACACACCTTGCTACAACCTCCTTTCACGTAGTTCTACAGGTCTCTCCTCAGCCTCCTCTTCTACACACCAAACGACACCAGTTCCCTCAGCGGCTCCACATAAGTCTTGCTCTGTATACACTTCACCGCTTTTGTTACCCTTCTCTGCACATGCTCCTGCACCTCAATGT
>NW_010536146.1:273-5737 GCF_000687285.1 Phaethon lepturus | reverse complement strand
TAATATTTTTAAACTAAAAGAGGGTAGATTCTGACTCGATATAAGGAAGAAATTTTTCAAAGTGAGGGTGGTGAAACACTGGCACAGGTTGCCCAGAGAGGTGGTAGACGCCCCATCCCTGGAAACGTTCCAGGTCAGGTTGGACAGGGCTCTGAGCAACCTGATCTAGTTGAAGATGTCCCTGCTGATGGCAGGGGGTTATTCTAGATGACCTTAAAAGGTCCCTTCCAACTCAAAGGTTCTGTGTTTCTATGAATTGCTCCTGATTCACAAAGCTGAACTGTTCTACAGCACAGCTTCCTGATGAAGACCAGCCTAATGACTGCTGGAAAAGGGTCTGAAATACTGCAACTTCAATATTGTTAAGAGCAAAATCTCAAAGTAATTTGAATAAACAAACTTAAAAAGAGGTGAATAAATTATGTTCCCGTTTACTAAGTTTAGTTGTTTAAGAGTATCTAGCATTTTTGGAACATTGACAAAACTCTTTTAAATAAACATGTCATCTGCAATTTTCTTGTGGGCAAAATAGCTATCATTTCCTGGAGTGGAGCCTAACTTCACTCTGATAAAAGTGACTGCAATACTAAGAGAGAGAACTGGAGGCTGGAAATTAAAAAAACAAACATTTGACCACATGTCAGTCTTGCAGTGCAGGAAGTGATGGGGAGACACAAAATTACCTGAAATCCTGCCAAAGTTTGCAGAGGATCTGTTGGTTCCTAAAGAACAGTGTGGGCCTCAAAACCATTGCATGGTTCTTGTAATCACCAAACAATGGACTTCATTAATATGAACAAGGTATTCAGGGGCAGAGGGTGCTATTTCCACAGTTCAGCTTCTTGGGATTATAGCAACTGACTCCTAATCAAAATGTTCCAGCAACATGTGTAAGATATGAGAATTTGTAATAGATACAGTTTATGAGGATGTATAATTCTCTATTAATTCTCAGGCTTCTCTCTACATGGAGCTGGAAACACGTATCTATTCCCCTGCAGGAATTCAGATGTTGTGACTCAAATTCCAAAGACAATACAAAGGAGCTGCATTCCCAAGCTGTTTTTATTACTTGGAATATTGATTATGTTCCCAGTGGTGGCAGCAGTTACAGTGGCTCAAAACAGGTCTTAGTTCATATTAATAGGTAAAAGAAAAAATTAGTTTCAACAAACGTATATTCATAATAGTTTTACTGGAACAAATCTTGCTTCTGACTCTGTGAAATCTCCCTGACAGCACTGGAAGTGATGTAAGTCCATTTCATAGGAGCGGGGGGTTATGGGCACCAGGATACAGATGTCAGGACACAGAAACTAGGACTGCATAGACCAGAGTTTGTGGAGGGCTGGACAGTGAGTCACAGGGTTATGTATAATACTAATCATTAAAACCAGGGCAGGAAAACAGCTGTTGGAACTACTGCAGCTTCAGGGTTTCTTTTCACACAGCCTATTAGTTGGAAAGAACTGATTTGAGATAATAGAATACAACTGACCTCTGAGGGATTTTGTAGGTTTGTAAAGAATTGCTGTTTCATACCCATAGCTAAAGGCCTTATTGCTTGTAGTCCAGCAGGCTAGCTGAGAAAATCATAAAGTAAGCAAGGCAAATTAAAGTGGACATGACCTTTACTCCAATTTTTGCACTGAAAGAGAACTGTGGAATGAAAGGCTGAACCTGAACAAATGCCAATTCCCATAAAAGTTTTTTTCTATTGTTCCAGAATTCTAAGTCACAAAAGAAATAAAAGATATGAACATTGGGAGGCACTGGTAGAAAGAAGGCGGCAAAAATACTACTAGGAGAAAAATGCAACTGTTCACAAGAAGGTCCTGGACAACAGCATGATAGATGTTACATGGATACGGTTCTGCCAAAGTCACAGATACCTAAAGAAGACCATATTAACAGATCTACAACTGATAATGAAAACACTTTGTGATTATGAATCACCAAAAAGGGACACCAATTAATGATCCTTCAAATAAGTCTTTCAGTCCTGCCACTGAAAAAAAAAGAGTGAAAGAACATCATAAGTGTGTTCAAGGGGAGATTCAAACCAAAAGCTAGGAAAGCTATGACATATCCCATTGCTAATATTAAGCAATGAACATCTCATTACTAGTATTGAGCAACGAACTGAACAGGAACACTGGCAGCTTCCACTCAAAAGTTAATTCGTTTGCAGAGAACATGGACATTACCCACAGACAGCCAGGTCACTGGTCAACGATCACTGACTTTCATAGACAGCTTTGTTAGCGGTGACATATTCTTCTCTGCCATGTTCTAGCATAGTGGTGATTCTTACTCATCTCACCTGTTTCTGCCCTTCCTCAGGCAACATACTAATGGACATTGTCTTGAAGTATCTTTCAGACAGAGCCAGAGGGGTTAACATTTCATACTTTAACTACAGTTATGTCTCCTCCCTCCAACCACTTTCTCCCTGCAGCAGGACATTTCATATATTTGGTCTGGGTATTTTTTCATTTTTCACCATTGGATGTGAGACATTTAATTTTGACAATTCACTCAATTTTAATGAATACAGCATTTTTTTTTTCCTTCCCACTTCCCTCCAAAGAAGGATAACATACTGTCCTGGTTTCAGCCAGGATAGAGTTGGCTTTCTTCACAGAAGCTAGTGTGAGGCTATGTTTTGGATTTGGGATAAGAAACTGTTGATAACGTGCTGGTGTTTTGGGTTGTTGCTAAGTAGTCAAGGACAGTCCAGCTTCTAGCAAGAAGGCTGGGGGTGCACGGGAAGCTGGGAGGGGACACAGCCAGGACAGCTGACCCAGGCTGGCCAAAGGGATATTCCCTACCATACAATATGTCATGCCCAGTACATAAACTGGAGTTGGCCGGGGGGCGGGAATCGCTGCTCGGGGACAAGCTATCGATCGCCAGGTGGTGAGCAATTGCTGTATTGGGCATCACTTGTTCTTGTACATTCCTTTGTTGGTATTATTATTGTCGTTATCATTGTTGTTTCCTTCTCTCTTGCTGTCCTATTAAACTGTTATCATCTCAACCCACGAGTTTTTTCCCCAATTCTCTCCCCCGTCCCACTGGGGGAGGGGGGAGTGAGCAAACGGCTGCGTGGTGCTTAGTTGCTGGCTGGGGCTAAACCATGACACATAAACATCATCTTTTTTCTAGCTCTGCAGTGTATTCAGTCTCTCAAACACTATACCAATCCTACAACTCAGTGCTCAATGTAATATCCTTTTCTCCACCTCATTAATTCTGGCTTCACTTGTCCCCTTCCCATGCTCAGCTCTGCTCCTCCTACAAGTTCTTCTAAGTACCTAGTGAGATGCTGCACAGGGGTCTGGCCCCATTTACTTCAGGTGGTCAACTCTAGTTCTTCACATCCTCACCACCATTCCCATCAGCATGCAGGAAAAGCCATCTGGGTCTTTTTGATCTTTCCACTCTTCTATCCCCACCTACAAAAACATTTGAGTGGAGCAGCTTTCTGCAGCATCTGAGTTTGGCTACCAAAATCTTAGTGGTGGCCAGGCAGAGCTGAGGAACAACCTTCCCCAGCCTTGCAAGCCCCTTCTCCCCAAAGCAGAAGAGGCAATACTGAGGGGGAGAGGGCTTTTTGCAGTGCTCTGGAGGCTGGTCACACACTAAGCCATCCTCCATCACTTGTGAAAAAACCATCAACATTAGCAACCAGGACAAATGGCTTGGTCAGGAAAGTACTGAACTAAGAATCAAAAATTCTGAACAGAATTCACAAATCAATATGGGAATTCTGAGGAGATTAATTAATTGTATACTGTGGTTTCTATCCTGAATAGGTGTTTATTTTTTAAAGAGACAATCATAAAGTTCTGATTTGTAGCTTTTGTTATGCCAGTGTAAGACAGACACAATGTGGAGTTCTCATCAGGCACCCTCTTTCAATTTTGCTTAATTTTTCCCAAAAAGATTACTTAAGTGGCCTATATTTATGAGAAGAGCAACAGCTGAACTACTCAGACAAAATAGCATAATAATAATTTTTGCCTGCTCAGATGCAGCCACATTACAGAGGGTAACGTGCAGTGATGGTTACTCATTACATACATCACAAATAAAAACAGTTTCTGTAAAGCATACATTGATTCTAATTGATGGGGAAAGGAACTAAAGGGGGTCACTTCATCTGAAACCAGCAGCTGCAATTGAAAGACAGGTGAAATCAATAAAGGTTTAGAAAAGGAAAATTCAGCTCTGTAAAAAATTTTATAGTCATACAAAGGACAATACTTAATGAAAATTACTGATCTTTTCCAGGGTCTCTAAGACACATAATATGTAGAGAAGTATATCTCCAGGCTTTTACCAAGGGTCAGATTCATCTCACCTAAATTTAGATGTTTAATTGTTAAACTTCTAAAGTCATAGATAGTCAACATTTAGGCTCTTTCTCCAGTCAATGAAGAGCAATAAAGTATCCATAATGCTGTGCATAACACAAATGTGAGCTTGAGTTGCACTTACTCACTTGTGTGCAATTCATATCCTACTGAGAGAGGGTGTCTAAAAATCACCTTCCCTGGAAAAAGCCATGGTACTCCACTGACTCTGAAGGAAGCCATGAAATGTCTATCTGTTAGATACCCAAATTGGACAAATTAATCCATCATTCAATTTCCAAAATCCCACTAATACTTAGATACTTATTTATATGTTTTATGCTTTTTTTTTATTTAAACTAGGGCTCTTAAAACCTGGGTTTCATGCTACTTGCTTACTTCATGCATACATCCCTACTGTGCAGTCTTCTGCAATCTTAAATATAATAACTAATACACTGAGGGAAAACTGGGCTCCTGAGAAAAGGTGATTAACTTAATTTATTTAATTTTTGTTTTATTTTTTTTTCCTTTAACAGATGGTGACCTTCTCTAACTGTCAGGAATCCTCAAGCGTGTGTTGACCTGTAACTAGTCATTTATTCCAGGGAAAGTGTGTAATAGTTTGACTCTCCACTTTATACTGGCTGACCTACAAGTTTTTTCCTATTATTTCTACTCACAGCAAATTGGACTTTTCACCATACTGATTCAAAAAAGTTAAAGAAATTTAAACTCAATAACATCAAAGTGTTATTAAGCAGACATCTTTATTGCAGCGCTGGACGCATGGGGGATATCTCCTCCTAACATGCGTGCGCTGAAACAAAAGTTCATCCTTTATATACCTTAAAGACATGAATATTCACACATTTTCCAAGAAATCACCGCCTCCTTGCTTATCTACTACATTCATGTAATGCTGGCGTTACAAAACTACACTACGCATGCACGAGGGTCTCGGGTGGTCATCGGTGGTCGTTTGGGGAGTTAGCCCCCTACTCCTTTTTCCCTTTTATGGTCACAGGTCTCCTGAGGATAATTTCTTCTCCTTGGATGTTTGCCCCTTCTGTTGTCCAGCCAAGCAGTTCCTTCTTATCGTCCTT
>NW_010536146.1:0-228 GCF_000687285.1 Phaethon lepturus | reverse complement strand
CTTTAATCTCTCAGTCCTTGCTCTTAACTCTTCTTTGTTTTAATTTTCATGAGGCCTGCTTTCCTCGTGATTAACCGTTTACACATAGGTACAATGTTAGCATTGAGGCAAATACAGCCTAAGGACTATGAGAGTAGGCTGTTAAACATAATCACACAATTATTAGGCTAAAGAAATCTATAGAAAAGTTAAACTAGTCATCTAATCAATAACCTTCCAAAAAGTATA
>NW_010536145.1:8306-8599 GCF_000687285.1 Phaethon lepturus | reverse complement strand
CTCGGGCCCTCTGCTCAGCGGTGGGACGGAGGAACACGGTTGCCTGTGGGCTGCGGATGAGCAGGAGGGTCTGGCCGGCTGCCGTGGGGAAGGAGGACCCGTCTTGTCCTTTCCCTGCTGCCCTCCCTCGGGCACAGTGAGCAGGTAGGAAGAGGGTATGGCAGACGTTGCTTGGTCTTGTTGCCTGTTCTGCTCGGTGCTCTACCCACGAAGCTGTGTTTGAACCCTGCTGAGAGCTCCCTGTCTGCCAGGTGCTGAGATTTCACATAGCTATAGCCTACAAGCGCTCTTCC
>NW_010536145.1:8039-8261 GCF_000687285.1 Phaethon lepturus | reverse complement strand
TTTGTTCCAAAACCATTTGAAAGCTCTGATAACAGGCAATCTTGCTGCAGACTATTGCACCCTTTCTGATGGATGGGCTATCGCTGCTGTAACTGCCGTGTAGATAGTGGAGCGACAACGCGTGTCCAGTGAAACACAGGCGCTGTAATATTCACCTTAAGCGTATGAGGCCAAGAAGCTTCCCTCTGTTTGGGTATTGAAGGGGTCTGCAGCTAACAGGGC
>NW_010536145.1:3616-7950 GCF_000687285.1 Phaethon lepturus | reverse complement strand
CGGGCTGCGGCGGGGAAGAGGATACGGTATTTATAAATGCGTGGTAAATGGTACCCAAGCTTGGCAAGTCAACTTTCATCAGAAATCGCCTTGCTGCTGGGTTTGCTTAAAATTGTGAAATGAATGTTAAATTGAAGTTTCTACTTTTGGAAGAGACCTTTTGAAAATGAAACAGGCTTATCTCCAGTCTAGGCTAAAATCCAAAAAAATTGCCTGTATCGCAGAACTCCCCAGAAATGTTCTCTCTGATCCTTTTAAACATCCCATGCAAAAATGTGTGCGCAAGGGAAGAAATTTGGAGAAAGATCGACCTTGGAGGCTTTTTCTCTGCTTCCTTAATGTGATGTAGCCTTTGGGAACTGTAGCGGTGGGGTCTTGGTGGCACCCGCATCGGGTCTGTGCTGTGGTCTGGGCGATACAACCTCCTTTCCTGAGCCCTCGTGGAAAGGTCTGCTGTGGGGAGGGTGTGATGAGCGTGTAACACCGTGAATCAGCCTGTGTGGGTGACTGTTCCTCGGTTCAGGATTAAGGTGGCTTCCCGTAGCTGGAGTCCCGTCTCTTGATGCATCTGTGCTGTCCCGTGGCCTCTGCGGAACAGCGTGTGATACCCATCCTGAGTCCGAGTTACTGCTTTTGCCCCTAAAAGTAGCGTTTGTTGCAATCTTAATTAGACAAGGAGGTGCTTTTCGGTACAAACCTTTGAAGTATTGCTAGGGAGATGACCGCAATTAAGCAGACCTGATACTCCTCTTGTTTTGTTCTTACTTTTACCGCTACGAGAAACCTTTTGCTTTGGCCTCTTTGGAGGTGAGAGACACAAAACTCTCGTTTTCGTGAGATTCCCAGGTCTTGCGCAGCGTGAACCGCAGGGCTGGCTTGATTTACAGGGTGAAGGGTGCGAGCGACGCCGCTTGCTACTGATTTGCTCCGGCAAACAGCTATTTATATTAAAGGAGGGAAGGGATTATTAGGAGCGGTCTCGCTGCGATGACAGGGAGACAACAGGGACTTCACGCGTCCCCTGCAAAGCGCACGCGTGGGCTCTTGGTGGATCCCATGCGTGGTCAGGAGCTGTTTAGTTTTGCTCCTTCGCCGGCTCAGATGCACGTAGAGATTGGGCATGGCGGCCGGCGCAGTGCTCGGGAGGCAGGGGGAACGAGCACGGTGCTCCCGTTAGCGCCGGGAGGCTCAGGTACGTCAGCAGTGTAATGGGTGAGGTGCTGCATCAGGGGCTTGCCAGTAACGGGGTAACCTTGGCCCTGAGCCGGGCTGTGCAGCGAGGGGGGACCCTGCAGGGCCGTAATGGGGGGCTGCTCTGTGAGCGAGGGGTGGTTGGCTCTGTTTTAATCCGCAGTGGAAGCCAGGAGCTTGCTGCTGGGAAATGTATTGATTTCAGGGGTAAGAAAAATTGTTCCTGAGGGATCGAGAGGTTTTATCGCTGGATTTGGATGTGGGTCTGTAGAAGTGGAAGTGTCTGGCTTTGTAGCCTGTGTGGCTGCTCTTGAGCCAGCGCCCAAATGTCTTGAAGCGTCTTGTCCTGAAAGGTGCGGGTAACTCCTCAGGAGAGCCTCAGCCAGGCTTGTTCCTTCCTTCATCTCCACTGGGAGCTGGAACTGGACGTGCTTTTGCCCAGCTGGGTTCAGGAAAACGAAATGCAAAATGCCACCGCTGTTCCCTGGCTGCTTTGCCCACAGGACAACAAGCCCGTCCCCCCTGCTGACCCTCTCACGGACGGTGCTCTGCGGCCAAGGCGTGCAGGAGGACCCGGTCTCCGTTCCCACCGCGGTGCCGGGGGAACCTGGGCTCGTGCTGTGCGCCTCGCTGGAGCAGGCACGCCATGCGGGCTGCCCGTCACCGCCCGCTAGAGCCGGTCGCGCTTCCCGAACCGGAGGGGATTGAATTTGGGTCTCCCACAAAGCGGGCGATTGCCAAAGCCGTGGGCCCGGTGACTAAGAGGACCTGACTTGCTTCCCATTGCTTATACTGCAAATGGAAAAACAAGCACAAAAAGAGAGCTGGTGGAAGGAGAAATATTTTGGCTCATTTTACGCTAGTATTTTTTTTTTCGGTTTTGACTCGGCTGCTCAAACTGCCAAATCAGTTCTTTGCAGAGATCCGTTTAAAACTTGATGGGCAGCTGTGGAGCTGTCGGCGCTCCTGCCTGCGTCTGCTGCTGCCTGGCTTGGGGCTGCTGGCTCCGGCTGTGCCAGACCTGCGGATCCGGGGCTGCCTTTTGGTGGGATTGTGCCCGGCTTGTCCAAGCCCCTGGCCAGGTGTGGTGCCCGGCATCAGGGGAGGCTGCCGCAGTGCATGTGTGTGCCGGGATGCTCTAAGCCCGGCTCCCGGCGCGCTTCAGGCTGTGACCCAGGATCGAGTGGGATGCAGGGCTGGCAGAAGGCTGCGGAGGAGGACCAACAGGCATGCAGCCCCATGGCCAGTACGTCTTTGTCAAGCCTGGTGGTTCTCTCTTCTTATGGTGCTTGTTAGTCTGTGCCGGGACCGTCCCTGCTCGAGTACTACCCCGCTACCTGGAGCGGGGTTTCTGTTGTAAACGCCGGCAGGGTGTGTACTGATGTCTGCATCTTGGCTGGCTTTTTCTTCCTCGCCCTTCCTCCGCCCCGTGGCGAGCAGCAAACCTCCCCGGGCTTGGCTGCAGATCTCCAGGAGCTTCTTCCAGCCTTTTTGCTGAGAGAGCTATAGGAGGTTGAAGGCACCTTATGCAATGTGTTATTTACTGCTCTTGCCTTTCTAGCCTAGAAATCCCAAGGCGCTTCATAGTCTTTGCTTTTTATTAAGATGGACAACTGTTACCGTTCATATAGGGGGGAAACAGCAGGCAGAGGCCAAAAAACTGCTCAAACTCAGCCGGTAGATTGGAAGCAGTACTAGGGGTGAGACTCGAAAGTCCTGATTTCCAGGACTGCTAAGAATACCACCTTTTAGCACCATGGAGCAAACTCATCCTCAGTTGCGTCTTTTCTCCCTGCAGAGATGTCGGGGACCGTGGCTGACATTTCGCTGGTGCACTGGAAGCAGCAGTGGCTGGAGAACGGCACCCTGTACTTCCACGTCTCCATGAGCAGCGCCGAGCAGCTCTCCCGGGCCACCCCCCCCAGCCTGCAGGAGCCTTCGGACATAGTGGAGGAGCAGATGCACATTCTTCATATCTCGGTCATGGTGAGTAGAAGCTGCCAGTGGCACCTGAGGGGACAGAGGACCACCTGGGAGGGGACGGTGGCCGGCAGCCAGGTCATGGTGGGAGGGTGGTGATGAAGAGCATGGTGGTGAGTCTGGTTTGTGAATATCCTTGTCCCTTCTTGGCTGGGCCTCCAGAGAGGGAGAGGTGTGTTTGGATGGGCCAGGAAAAAGAAGAGTGGTTGATCTTTTAAGGAAATGAAATAAAAATAAAACAACAGACCGTAGAGGGGAAAAAAGCTGTTGAGAGGGTGACATGGAAGCTTGTGATTCCTCCGGCTCCTACTGGCAACTGGTGAGGTGTGAGGAGTATTTCTCCTTAGTCTTGTGTTCAGGCACGTGCACAGGCAAGATTTTGAGTGTGGTCATTTCTTCTTGAAGGTTTCTGAAACTGAATTCTACCTGTCAGGTGGGTATGGGCTATAGCGCGATAACCTTCTCTTGAAAACCATGAGCCTGACCTAAAAGTAAAAAGATGATCCAGATGCTTTGAATATCTATGTCTCAGGTGTTTATGTGACCTTTTATTATATAACATATCATGTATGTGCTCCGTTGCCTTTTAAAATGCTTATTTCAGTATCTTATGAGGTGGTTGCCTATATATTTGGATCTGTGCTTCAGAGCTCCATCTGTAAAATGAGACTAAATGTATTGTCCCTTAGCTCCCATTGGGGTAAACTATCCTTTCAATAACAGAGAAAGAAAAAAAGAAGTTAGGCTCATGGATCCTGTGTGTATGCACGTCACCTATTTGACCAAAGAAAGTCTTTTGTAGGGTTGGGGATCCCATTGCAACAACCCTCTGTGAAACGTGCATCTGTTCTTATCTTGGAAGCCGTGTATCATCTCTACACCTTCTGTCCTTCATTTTGGAAGGAGGAGCAGAGATGATGGCTGCACAAAGCCTTTTTTTTCCCATTTGAACAAGCAGCTATTTGGCTTTTACTACCTAAATCTGTTTTTTTGAGTGTCTCAGCCCTTGTCAGTGGGGCTTTTAGGTTGGGCACTGAGTGCATGTGGGCATGGACAGAGGCTTTGCATGAAGGCTGTTGGGCAAGATAAGATGCAGTGTGGTAGCAGGATGGCAGAAGGGAGAGGAATCGGGGACTGGAGCTTACTGGGCTGGATGGGGAGCG
>NW_010536145.1:2759-3596 GCF_000687285.1 Phaethon lepturus | reverse complement strand
TGCTGAAAATGTCACTGTGGTGGAGTTTTGGAGGGGAAAAAAAGTAAAACCGGTATACTTGGAAAATGAGCCTGAAAAAATAAGTGAGAGACAGAGCAAGGACTGAAGACAGCAAAAGCCAAGTCGGGGGTGTGAGAAGCTGGGTACCTGTTTGAGCGTGGGATTGCTGGGCTGTTGTGGGCAAACCTGCGCCATGGAGAAGACGGCTGCGGGGAGACGCTGGCTCTGGAGCCCGGCCACGAGCACGATGGCTTGAGACGCGGATTTTCTTCGGTAGGGAGAGGTTCAGTCCTGGAGCTCAGAGCCTGCTGAAGCTGATCTTTCTAGGAAACAATGTGATGGTGGTAACGGATTGAAGCTTTGGAGAGAGAAGATTTCTCTGAGAAATTCCTGCCCAGAGCCTTCATGTGCTGTACCTCGGGGAGCAGGAGCGGCGGTGCCGGCGGGGTGGAGCTGAAGGCATCGCTGCACGTGTCGCAGCGGAAATGCCTCTGCGCGCTCACCGGGCGTGGGAGCCGCCGCGGCTTGGTTGTGAGGGTTCGCCGACGCCCTGAGCTTCTCCTGCCCTTCCGCAAAAGCCAGGGGAAGACAGGAGAGAAACACATGTTCCTGCTGCACAGAATGAGCTGTCATTCCACTTTCTTTATAAATCCCGATACTCCTCTTGACAGGAGCCGAGGTCGCAGGCAGGGATGTGGATCCGGGATGGGGTCTGGGCTTCACGCATGTCCCTGGGGAGGCAGAAGCCCTGGGCGTCTCTTCCCTGGGTCAGGATTGCAGCACGGACTTGAAACTTTGCCCAGTGTGGGTTTTTTTTTTTGGTTTGTTTTTTGTTTG
>NW_010536145.1:2028-2685 GCF_000687285.1 Phaethon lepturus | reverse complement strand
TTTTTTTTGGTCTTTTGGGTGTTTTTTTTTTTTTTGTTTTTGTTTTGTGTTTTGTTTTTGTTTTTGTTTTTTTTTTTAGAAGATTCATTAGCTTTTTGAGTGAACCCAAGCCAAGTTTTGAGTTACCAGCAGAAGATAAACGTGCATTTTGTTGGTTTTTCTGCCTGCCCTCCCCCCCAAGACCACATGGAGTTATTTAGCTAACGTAAAATGGGGTGAAAGTCTTTGTTTTTTGGGGGAAATACTTTATCTGAGTCCCCGGGCTCTGCTCAGGCTGCTTTCCCATGCCTTTACTTTCCTCCCTGATCTCGGAGAGCCCCCATCCCTCGAGCTCACCTGCCTCCCCAGCCCCGGGGTTCCCCGGCCGTGCCGTGCTTGGCAGCCGCCGGGTCCCAGCCCGGGGGGCTGTGTGGGGACCCCCCTCCTGCCCCCCCTGCGCCCACCGTGTCCGTATCCCTTCTCCTGCCTTGAGATGCAGCTGGACAACCCCATGTCCTCCTTCCCAGCTTCTCAAGTACTTTTGCTTCTGCTTCCAACCATAAAGCCTGTCTCCCGCATGTTCTCCGCAGGCTAGAGCACCGCTCCCGCTGGCCGGAGGGCTTCTGCCCACCCCAGCGCTGCCTGGGCGTTCGGGGTCCGCGTGCCCCCTTCGTCATC
>NW_010536145.1:0-1954 GCF_000687285.1 Phaethon lepturus | reverse complement strand
CCTTCGTCATCGGCCCGGCATCTGGCTGCGGGGACAGGAGGAGACACGGGAAGGTGCTTCCTTCCATCTCCTTGAAGTGGCTGTAACACCCACTTTTACCTGTCTCCGCGTCCTCCAGCCGAGCTACGCAAAGCCGGGGAGGGTCTGCCTGGGGGTCTCGCTAATCCCGCGCTCGGGGAGCGCTCGGGCAGGGCTGTGTCGCACAGCCAGACGTCTCCGAGCTGAGCTCCCTCGGACCGGGACGTTGTTTGGGGTCCGTGTGGATGGTTATGGTCGCTCCCGCTCGGCCTCCGAAGCCAAGACCCACTCTGTGCTGCCGGGGGGCTGGGGGGGGCGTGAGTCCTGGCTTTGCAGTGATTTTGGCTGTCAGTGCGTGGCTTCCTGCCTTGGCGTGGGTCTCCTTCCCATGCAGCTCTCCGAGCTGAGCTCCCTCGGACCGGGACGTTGTTTGGGGTCCGTGTGGATGGTTATGGTCGCTCCCGCTCGGCCTCCGAAGCCAAGACCCACTCTGTGCTGCCGGGGGGCTGGGGGGGGCGTGAGTCCTGGCTTTGCAGTGATTTTGGCTGTCAGTGCGTGGCTTCCTGCCTTGGCGTGGGTCTGCTTCCCATGCAGCAGGCAAGGGGCCATCGGTGTCCGTCACCCTGTGTCCCCTGCAGAAGCACTGGGTGAGACCGTGACCCCCTTCGCACCTCCCTTCCCAAGCTCAAGGGCGTCTTTGACAGCAAAATAATACTTGATTTTTATTTATTTTTTTCCTTTCCTCGCTGCTTTTTCTTAATCTCTCCCCGATGAGACGTAACATTAATTACTGCAGTTAAGAGGAATTCGGTCTCCATTACTGTCTGCCAGCCACCCCTTTCCACTTGGCTTGAGCATCTGAAATTTGTCTCCCAAATGAAAAGAAGGGGGGAAGGGGGGGAAAAAACCCAAATATGCAAATGTTAGATTTTATTTATTTACCTTTTTTTTTCACAGTGTCAAGTAGAAAGAAATCAATATTTTTGTCATTACGCCTGTTGTGTTTTTTCCCCATAATCTTAGCTGTCATTTGGGTTTAATTGTGTTGTTTCCTCTTGTGTGGAAGTAAATCTTATCTGTTTTGGATTAAAATTCAATGAAGGTCACAGCAGCTCGAAAACTTACCAGGCTGCAGCAATTAATGTTCATTTGGCTTTGATAAATTGGAATGTTCCCCACAATAGGACTGGAGTAGATTTCAGAAGCAATAATTCTTCCATTAACTCAATGATTCCCCGCGTGATGGAGCGTCTTGTCACTGCTCTGTTTGTCATCTGTCACTTCAAGGATCTGGGCATATGCCTGATATGATTTATCATGATTATTGGGGCTGCTTGTGTCAAAACATTTTAAACCACTAATTATTCCAGCCTTGTAAATTGCTGAATTTAACAAAACATAAGAGATTTTTATTTATTTATTTATTTATTTTACTCCCCCACCATCTTGTGTCCCCGTTTCATTATTGCTCTGCGTCGTGGTAAATCCAAACCCGGGGCCACGTCCAGCAGCGTTTGCTGTCAATGCGTCTCCTTTGCTGGGCTCAGGGGAGCTGGAGGAGCAGGGATGGGGGGCACAGGCACGTTTTATCTCCGCGGTCACAGGCTCGTTTTACCTCCGCGGTGCCCCCCCCCCTCGCGGTGACCTTGGGCAGGGCCGCTGCGCCCCGCAGCTCCTCCGGGCGCCCGGGATGCAGGTTCGGGAAGAGGGTGCAAAGCCGCGTCCCATCCCGCTGGCAAGGGGACGGGTTTATCTCCAGCAGAAACGAGGTGGGCTTTTTTTGAGAACAAGCCTTCTTTCATCTCGTGCCGTTGCCCTGCAAGGGAACATTTCAGTGTCTGGAATAAAAGGTGACCAGACCTCATCAGGCTGCTTTTTTTTTTAATATTATTATTTTTTATTGTTAATGCCTACTTTCTGCTGGCTGTTACTGGCA
>NW_010536144.1:2947-3152 GCF_000687285.1 Phaethon lepturus | reverse complement strand
GTGTCACCGACGACAAGAGAGTGATGATTTACTGGGAAAACTGCCCTATAAAAAACACACTTGAGGATCCTGTTTATTGTCTCGTGCCCTTCAAATACTCCACGGTTACAAATACTCCATACAATTACAAACTAAAAAAATGAGGGGAGGTAATTCTCCCACACACTGTCTAGCCCACAGACTCAACAAACCCGCAGCACCAGCA
>NW_010536144.1:0-2898 GCF_000687285.1 Phaethon lepturus | reverse complement strand
AGGGCTAAACAATCCCCACTTCAAACCTGGGCCACGAACTTGTTGCCAGATGCACACAGCTGCAGAGAGCAGAGGTGGAGGGAGCTCTGCCGGTGAAGGGGGTGGGAAGGAGAAAGAAGAGAAGTTGTTCCCACATAACACAGCCTCCCCCCTGCAAAACCGCGACAATCCACGCGGCTCTGCAGCCCCCACACTTCTCCAGGTACCTCCATCCCAGCTGAGCTCCGCTGGAAACTACAGCCCATAAAACCGCTGTGAAGACGCTGGCCCACAGGAGCCGACTTGCCATGCAACGCTCAAAGGTTGCACAACGACCGGGCAGGGACTAAGCGCAAGAGAGTGACCACAGGCGGCCATGTCTCTGGGCCACGTTCAGGCATCCAGACAACCAGCTCAACCATCGAGGGAGCCATGCGGACTCCCTCACTAGCAGAAAGTTTGACTCATCCCCTCCTCTTCCCAAAGCACCAGGGGAGTCTCCACACCTGTAAAATCATATCCTGAAGACACCCCTGTCCCCTCCCCACACAAGCACTTACCCCCCAGGAACTGGATGCCTCCTGCCACCCTGCCCACGGTCCTGGAGATGAGCTCAGACACGCAGCAGCCCATGAGCGCCGTCAGGGCCACCAAGAGGAGCAGCCCACAGCCCAGGCCCGTCACCACTGTGCAGATCCTCCACTCGGCGCTCGGGATGGCCTGGAAGGAGGCGTAGCGGCCACACTGCTCCACCATCACGGTCGTCTGGCGGCTCTCATCCCGCACTGGGTAGGAACACCTCCGGAAAGTGCCGAAGGAAACCGACTTCTCCAACTGAGACCCCAAGAGCCAGTAGGGCATGAAGAAGCCCACGCAGGAGGCGGCGGCACAGAGGAAGGAGAGGAAGGCCCAGACCACACCGGCGCAGGTGAGGCTGGAGGCCATCTTTGTATCTGCTCCAAGACCCCTCACAATGGGGAGACAGAAAAGCAGTTGAGTATTTTTAGAGGAGGTTTATGGATAATCCAGAGTCTCTCAGCCTTGACAAATCCTCGTGCTGGGAGAAGCTCGGATCCTAACAGACGGGAGGGTGTTTCCTCCCATCATGAAGACCAAGGTCCCTAATTAAATAGCAACACACAAAAAAAGGAGAAAAAGACAAGTTCAGTAATACAGTAATACTGATGTTAGAAAAAAATGTTTATCTGACAGAGTGTTTTTTCTTCCTACAGAACTTTTCATTAAGACATCTCACTTCTCTGTCCCATCCTTGCAAGCAGCCACCAGAACTGCTCATAGTGATACTGGCTGCTGGGGATGGAGGGTCAGCGGGGTGAGGCAGCCTGGCAGGTACAGGCTGCTGTGCGCATCCAGGAATGCTCTGCAGCCACCTTCAGGGGTTCCCTGTGTACTTCCCTACTCATTTTTTCTCCACTGTACATCTTGATCTTTCCCATACTGTTAGAGAAAAAAAGGCGAGGTCTCATTTGCCCTTAGCTACTCGGGCCTTCCTTCTGCGACGCCCGGGGAACGTGCGACACATTATACTTGGCCCCGCAGCTTCAGCACAAAACCGCTCGCAGTGCCTAAGGCTTTTCAGGATCAGACCCCTGTAGCAGAGGTAAACCTCATTAATTCACCCTCAAGAGAAGTGTTATGAGGTGACATTTTTTTCTAGCACTCCCTTAAGTTGTTGGTATCCCTGTGGAAAAGGAGCCCTTTATCGCTTGATGTCCAGAAGTGCCAGGAACTGCAACTCCAGGTGGGTTCACCTGGTAGGTGAAGACATTGCCACAGCTTTTGGATTCATCCCCAAGCAACCTCAAGCAGTGATTAAAACACAGTCTTAATATTCCTTAATATTCCTGCTTGCACTCAGCCCAGCTCCTTCTCTTCTTCACCTCTCCCCAGCTCAAACCCATGAGCCTTAACCCCTCTGCTTCCTTCTCAGACGAATCCCAGCCTCTAAAGCTCAGTACCAGCGCAACCAAGTGCTTCTGACTGTTGTAGAAACCTGCACACTGCTTCCCAGAGGTTGGGGGTGTATTTCTTATTAAATCCACGCTGGATCATTACTCCAACTGCATTTGTAAATTTATGATCACTTCTCACAGTTGCTGCCAAATTAATTCCAATAGCTATTTACAGGGGCTTTTTTTTTTCTCTAAGCATGATTAGACGCCAATCAGGGAATTCAATTAATGTACAGACAATAAAATTAATACTACTTCAGTACAAGGAGGGAACGTAAAGAAAGAGTCTGTAAGTGAAATTAAGCATGTGCACCACACAAAAGTTTTGTTTACTTTTAAAACACTAAGAAAAAGCAGTCTCTTCTATAACATTAAAAAAGGTCTATGCTGCTACTCAAGAAGTATACAGCTATCTACTTGTAGCCTATCCGCAGAAATGCCTTTCAACCTGC
Source organism: Phaethon lepturus (assembly GCF_000687285.1). Lineage (NCBI taxonomy): Eukaryota > Metazoa > Chordata > Aves > Phaethontiformes > Phaethontidae > Phaethon > Phaethon lepturus. The sequence continues at coordinate 494 of NW_010536144.1, read as the reverse complement.
AAAACACCAAACCCCTGGGGATAAAAACTTGGGAGAGGGGCATAAGGTGCTTCCATCCCTCCAGAGGCATCTTCTGGAGAAAAATCTGTCTGTGTCTTGGCGTGGCACCAAACGTCTAAGGCAAAGTGGGTCATGGCCCTTGGGGAAGATCGTTCCCTGAATCGGGGGAGAGAGGTACGGCTGGAAATGGGGGACAACATGGAGGCTTCCAGGGGCAGGACCCTGCAAACCCGGCGGCTCCGCCGGGGCAGTAGCTTTGCCACCCCGGAGGCTGCCAGCCCACGGCCGGGGCTCTCTTCGGGGAGGCCGACTCCACCCTCCGGCCCCGAAACCCCGCTCCCCCGCCTCAGGGAGTAGGAGAGGGCGGCGGAGAGATCCGTCTCCCCTCCGAGGGAAGGCGGCGGCCGAGAACCAAAACTCGCCGGGGTGATGCGAGGGGAAAGCCGGGGGGCGAGAGGGCCCCCGCGGGGCTGGGAGGGGCAGGCTGGGGCTTC
>NW_010536143.1:693-11139 GCF_000687285.1 Phaethon lepturus | reverse complement strand
GTTTGGCACGTGGACAACATCTTCCTACTCCCTGGTTATCAATCATACAACATACAACCTTAATTACACCGTTTTGGTCCTTCACTACATACTTATATTAACATTATTTCTTCACAATAATGATACCTAATGCAAAAAATACTGTTAAGGAAGAAATAAAATAAGAAAGGAATTAGCCCAAAATTACAAGTTATATACAGATTAAAATAAATTCCATCAGGAAAAGGAACAATTCTTTCTTTTATTATTTTCAGTTGGCCCCTGTGGGAATAATTTAAAGGCCAAGTGCCTGGGCAGGGCTGTACTGCAGCAGCAGCAGCAGCAGAGGCAGACGTGCTGGGACGGGAACGTCCCAGCTCCTTCTTAGAGCCTGGTTTCTTTTGACGTTGTCAGCTCTCGGGCTCTATTTACCCAAGAGCTTTGTGCAAATACATGAAGCAGTTCGGGTTACACTGACTGTTGGTCTCGGAGCCTTGAGCAGTTTCACATGGTGTTGCGGAAAACCAAAAAGGAAGGGTAAATTCTCTTGGAAAATACGCTGAAGCCGCTAATTTACCTTTTGCTCCTTCTGTACCAAGGCTACCCTAGATGCTTTCCTCCTTGGATGGTCTGAGGCTCCCGGCTATCTAAAAACAGCCTCCCGTGCGCTCTAGGGTGCAAAGAGTGGATCGCAAAGGTATGGTTCCTAACACAACCTCCGCTTTAGCCGTGTAGCCGTTTCCTTTGTTTTAGCTTGCTGGAATGAGGCTTCGCCGTCGTGTTTCTCCATCCTGGACTGGCACAGAAGCCTTCGTCTGTTTTTTCCCACACCAAGAGGGCAGAGAGGCTACACATGTCAAGTATTTACAGGGAGATATACTGACCAGTGTGTGCCGTTTCTCTGAAATTGGCCGTTAACCCAGTTCTGCAAGCAGACAATACTTACTAGAAGCACAGCCAGCACTAAAATATGCTGAAATTAATGGGAAAAGTTCCTCTCGACTTCCCTGGCTTCGTATGCAATCTTTACCCAGCCAGCCTGCCGGAGCACCTCCAGGCTCCTAGCAGCTTGCTGATGCAGAACTGCAACGGGCGAAATGCAGAGCCACGTGTTTTCGCTCAGTGGTAGCAGCAGTCCAGGCCTCAGCGTTCCTCATTTTTAGATGCTGCAATTTGGACAACCTCAGGACACGCATTCTAAACTTTATCTGTGTAGCCAGCGATATCCTTTTGCAAGGTCTAATTGCTTTCCTGACTATTCTGTAATTTAGCTTTTACCTGCAAGACCGCTGCTACGACAGCAGATTGTAATCGCAACGTAGAATAGCATAAACATCACGGTATTGCTGGAGGCTGCTTTGTATCAGTAAAGATGATGAGACTTTGAAGCGATTTATAATCACCCATAAACTATCTGTCAGCAACTTTAGAGTCAGAGAGACAATTAGATTCTTAGTTACGTGCTTCAATAGAGGGCCGTACCCCTGAGGTTGCCGAAGCAAGGAAACTTTAATCTTTCTACTTACATTGTAGGCCAAATAGCAGCGTGCGATGCATAAGCAACCATCCGGCATACCGACACAACTGCACGAGTCAGAAATCTCTGCCACAATTCCTGGATGCTACCAACACTGAAAGGATGTCACTCCAAAAAACCCCTGGGAGATAAATGGCAAGATGTGTCTGAATTGCCCTTCTCAAGGCGAGACTCGCCGGCCATACACGCTTTCTCCCGCCCAGCTCCACCTCTCCAGGCAAGGGTTTGCCCCGGGACCTCTCTGCCCGGGAAGGCCCAAGCATTTTCAGCTCAGTCGCGGGGCACTCAGGCCAGCGCAGGGCAACTGCCACCGCCCCCTCACCAGCACACCTTCTGAGCACGGCTTTTTCGGAAGCGCCCCGGATGCTTCAAGTCCAAACCGCAGCTTGGGCTCGCAGGCACGAGCAGAGATGGAGCACTCCTAACTTTGCGGCGTAGGCACAGACAGAAGGGCATTCAGGGCACAGCCCGTGACGGTGAGCCACATATTTGCACAATACCTCGGTAACCCCAACCCCAGCAATGCTCCAGGCTGAAGATTTCTCTGTCGGGACACTGCATATGGAGTATTGTGACTGCAGGCAATGTGGCCTCACACTTGAGCAGCTTTGCACTGTGCCAGCATCTTTTGTTGGGAAGAAAGGATAGGACGGTACTTCTGTGGGCACACAGAATTTCAGATTCTTTGGGGGGTCAATTAAAGGGGCTGAATTTACCCTTCCCTGGTGTAACTCCAGCGACTATGTCAGAATTGCACCAGGGATAGGTCACACCTGGCTCTCTTTCCTTACTACTTCACCATTCAGCTGGACTGAAAGGAAATGCTACCCAACGGTTTCAAGCTTTCATTTATGCGCAGGCTTTACTGGCTCAGTGATACTGTTTTCTAACGTTAGAGGGGCCAAAATTGGATTGCACTGTTGCAATTCGTGTCTTGCTCAGGCTATTCCTATAGACTGTGAAATCCTAGGGCTGCACAGGGTTATCCAGTTTTGGAGAGGTTCATTCGGATAAATTATAAACAAAAACTCTGGAGAGATAAAAACGCAGGACTTGTAGGTCGGATGCGACAGGTTTCCTTCTTGGCCAAAAGTCCAGACGACTCCCTGAGGCCCTCTCATCCATCTTCTGCTTGCTAGGATTTTTGCTGGGATAATTGCAGCACCACCGCCTCCTTGCTGGGACTCTGGCCAGTGCCTTGTTGACCTCTCAGAGGTGGTTGATGGGGTTAAAGGTCCCCGACTCTGAAGCTGCTCCTGCCATGTCCAACCAAGCGCCCAGAGAGTTCTGGGAGGACGTGTGGAGGGGAGCGTTCTCAGACAGGGACAGCATCATTGCATAAGCCTGGAGGAGAGAAGAGTAATGCAGAGGACACATGTGAATACACACGCAGGACAGGCTACAATAAACCGTGCGAAGCGCGGCACCGTCTAACCATACAGGACACGTAGGCCAGCCAGCACCCTTCGGCCTGGGCTAGGAACCTTGCCAGCAGGGCTACATTTCCTTCACTCACCGGGATGCCACCCATCGCTCCAACTACTCAAATTCACCACAGAGTTTATAGGCAGGTGTAGGGTTAGTCAGGAGAGGCCATCATTCCCAGCGGCTTTTACAGGACCAAATCCATTCTGTGCCAGCTCCGCACTTGGTCACAAACCCACATGCTTGATTCTAGGCCCTGCGCTCAGGGGAAAGCGGGTACATGCAGAGTGCCAACTACTTTGTTTCATCCTTAAAAAACCCACACCTACAGACAAGCAAGTGGCTAAGCGCGACTAGGGCCCACTCACAGGCCCCGGCACGGCGTGGCGATATCCCCGCCAGCTGTAGCCCGATGGGCAGCTGCGGGCAGCAGGCTACTTGTCTCGCCTCACTGCTCGGCCTGAGCCCACTGGTGCCTGTAGGAACCTGCGCATAGATATTTAGGAAATACAGACATGAAACGCTCGTTGGCATCGGGGTAGGTTTGTTGCTGCAGTGAAACGGTTAAAAGCGTCCGCTGAGAAAAATGCATCAAGACCTCCGTTTCCTCTCTAACAACCTGCTCGCTCCTTTGTAACCTAGATGCTCTCCCTGTTCCAAGACTACTTGTCTCATACACCTTTGCGTCCTTCCACAGCCCACACGAGCGGTGTGAAGACTTAGGTGGATGATCACTTCACACGCTGCGGGTGAAAGCCAATGTAATTGCCACCCACGATCTGAAACAGAGGAGGACGAGGAGCCCACCCTGCCTGGTCTCCAGCACCCACACACAATCTTTTGCAGGGCAACAGACAAAGACCATACGTCACGTGGGACACCAGTACAACGCTGAGTACAGCAGGACCCTTAGTAAGGCAACTGGAATGGTGAAGATATTAACCAGTCATCCGACTTCAGCCTCTCTTAAAAGCTGAGAGTCAGATCTGCTTGCCAAGCCACACGCTGATGTATTGTAGCTGTGCGCTGGAAGAGGTACAGCTTTGTAGCGTTACGGACATGCGCGCTTCTAAAATCGTTTAGAAGGATTTCTAAGGAATACTGCAGGGCTCGCACACACGTTGTTTTACTATTACATTACCTGCACAAGGGACGGTTCGAATTATGTAAGTTACTTACTGTGATTTAAGCGTAACCTGTCCTGCACCTCATACACTATAAAATTGATTCAAAAACCAAAATTACCACCCCCCGTCCAAGCACAGGCTGGACATAACAATGTAGTACACATTTCAGAAGAGCTGGCTGTTCCTAAATAGTTAGTACACTCGGCATATTAGTAACAGGATGCGTGTTAAGAGTCAGGCAAGTGGCTTGTGTTTAAAATGGTTTCACCCAGAAAAAAGCTGCGTCCTATCTTCAAGCAGACCTTCCCCACCTTCAGTACTAGCACCTACTATGCAGGAAGACAAGAACTGGACAAGTTTTAGGCTATGACACATCAATAATGACGTTCTGCTTGGCCACTGCATTAAGCTACTGCTTTGCTGGACATTTAAAACAGATTTCATGACCAATTCTGTTGCTTGAAGGTTAGACAGGGACTCCAAGGCAACAGCTGTACTCATCCCCCATGAAGGGCTGAGTGTGCTCTCTCCAGTCCAGTCCGGTGATGTGACTTCATTGAACAGCTCTTTTGTGAGAATCCTTTTGTAGGGATCGAGATATGAACTTCATAAAACTAGACCAAGTGTTTTGGTTTAATGAAAAAGCAGAAAGCACAAATGGATCTGCCTCAGAAAAACCTCCAGATTCTTCTCAAAATTCCAATAGGTGCCGCGATGTCCTCTGGAGGTTTCTTGGTGGGTCTGGCCTAGCTCAGAGGGCAGACTTCTATTTTATGGTTTGCTTTTAGAAATCGGGGACATAAACGAGGAAGTCCTCTAGACTTGCTGGCTTGCAAGTCCTGGAAATACTATTGTCTATTACACCTTTTATCATCAAACCCAAGGGTACCTTATTACTCTTGCTGCAGACCAAACCTCCAGTTTCTTAGTATACACCAACTGAAGACCCATCCCAAAGCATAGATAAATTAGAGTAATAAAAACATTTATACAGACAGATAAAAACAGACAGATGCCTCTATCTTTCTATATAAGCATGTTCTCACAGCACAGGCTAAGTGATAAATTGATCTGCTGACCTAAAACTGATGCCCGCTCCATTCCTCCTCTATTTCGGTATAGTTGCAACAAGACACGGTTCACATACGATTCGCTCATTACAGTTAGCATTCCTGCTCACAGGAAGGGGAAAATAAACCTTAGCTAAAGGAGGCCAGCTGCTCGCTAATCCTATCGTACGTGCTGGCGGCAAGCTAGATAAAATGTTCTGTCATATACCTACCTGGTTTTTAGCCTGCCTGTACAGAGTCTGTTTTATTGTCTCAGAGTCTAAGGTGGAATTAAACACATCTTTAACTTCAAATGCTTCCTCGGCTGCTTTGCGGAGATCCAGCCCCTTCCCAAAATTCGGCATCTGCTCCAAATCTAACAAGCCGGCTTCGTCCTCCTCAATACACCTGTACCAATGACCAGGGGAAGGGGTTGACCTGTTGTTAGCTCGTCTCACCGTTCACATCTAGCCAATGCGAGTGCTGCTAACCCAGTGCCTGCATGCACATACCATGGGGGTCTCACAAGCCACATGCGTGAACTGACAGACAGACAAACACGAAAACGACACGAGATGCAAGCAGCAAAGAAAAAGTGGAGAGCACGACTATGCACAAACAAGCATTAGTGCTACAGGTATTTGTGATTCAGCATGGCTACAGTTCACTTTGGTCTGCTGTGTGATGTCCACTGTCCACCCCTTGAAATGCCTGACACTGGATCAATGTCTGAAGAACACTGCTGCATTTTCTTTGAGTCGCAAGGAAAATAGTGATGCACTGAGATCAAGTAAGATACTACTTTGCATCATGGGACATTTGTTACGAATACCAGTTGGGAAACGGAGGCAAACGGAGGCAAAAAGAAAGCTAAGCCTGTACTATGTGCAACAAACTTTAATTTTAAAGGTGTCTAGACATGGCTTGACCTTGGAAAAAAAAGCTTCACTTTTTGCCAGAGCTCTGAGAACTCCACTTGAAGTCAACCCCATTTTGCTACAACTGAAATGGGTAGAGGTACAGCACAAAACGGATTGTGTACATATGCCTCGTCCTTTGCCCTGACCAGTGTTTTGCGAGAAAGACATTATCTGCTGAACCGTGCTACCCTGAAAATGCTGTTTTCTGTGTTGTACTAACTGCTCTCCTGATGCCAACTTTACACCTTATCACAAATTCTCCTGCCAGTCCACTTGTTTCATGTTCCCCACCATGGTGAAAATGGAATCTCTCAAGTGAATGCTTAAATCAAACCAGAGGTATGATACATGGCTTGAAAAATAAAACAATAGCACTCACAATCTACCACTGACACGGGGTCAGAAGTCTGAGCCCCATGTGACATCTCAAAGGGAATCGCCCGCCTCACCTTCGGGTGTGGTCAAAGCTCATGGTGAGAGATGTGGGCTCTTCATCTTCTTCATCCTCAAATGCTCCTCGGGGCTCTGCAGTGGGTGATACTGTTTCATCCTGTGACTTCCCTGTCAGGCTGTCATCATCTTCCTCTTCCAGTTCTTCATCTTCATCATCCACATCTTCTGTCTTCTCATTTGCTAGTCCATGGCACTGGGAATTGCCATCAATATCCTGGATTTCTGGCCTGAAATATTTGGTCAAGGGGGGGAAGAAGAAAGCAAAGGAAAACAGAAAAGATGCCAAATGCGTAAGTCATGGATTTTCACCGTAATGCAAGTCTTGGATAATTTTATACATATGTATGAATACAGAGACGTATTTATGTACATATACATACTATTTAAACTGCAAGGAAAAGGAAAACCGACATGTTTCAGGCATTTAAAAACCAGCCTTCACAGTGTCTTGAGGGCTAATAAGCATGTCAAATAACTGAGCAACCCGATCTAGTTAAAGGCGTCCCTGCTTATGTCAAGGGGGTTGGACTAGGTAACCTTTAAAGGTCCTTTCCGACCCAAACTATTCTACAATTCTAAGTGTACACCAACCCCAATGCTTTTCCAATTAGAATTTTGTCTAGTCTGGATTTAAATGATGGTTTTCCATCTCTTAAAATATAATACCTGTGGGACAAGCGGGTTTCTTCCTTCTCTGTGCTACTGTATTCTAACAATCTCCCTTCGAGCAACCAGAAGCTTCCTCACGGTGTAATCAAACAGCCAGCCTAACTTCCCTCTCATGTTACTTTTGCTGTTCGTGCCCGTATGGAGCTAGCGGACTCCACAAAACTAGCAGTTTCCCCTTACGTTAAGAGAACGAGGGCGAGATCACAGCGCTATGGACTCGGAACCCAACGGGATGCCACCAAGTGACGTAAAGTAAGATTAACACCTTCACCAGAAATTTTATGTCAGTGTGTTCCACACTTCGTACCGTTCTTTACGTGGATTTCTCACACTTGCATTTTGGACTTAAATCTTAGTATTGGCATTAAACAGCTACTTGTGAAAACAGGATAGCAGCAGGTGAAATATCACTCAGTCAAAATAAGGCTGAAACAAATAGACTAGAAAAGCAGGGGCCTCCAGTTTCCTTAATCAGTACTCTCTGATCAGTGAGGGAACAGGCCATGTGGTTTCACGGCAGAAGGTAACAGTTCAATAATCACATTTTTATCTAGAGAAGAAACTCTGTCTTCTCACATCTATTGCGCTGGAGTCAAGGGCAGCAGGCAGCCTGCCTGCCTTCCCTCAGCGCAACTTCTCTCGAAATTTGCTCCACTGGTTGCTCCCACCGGTTGCAGCCACGTCTCCAACCGTTAGTGGCTCTCTGGTGTCAGCCCTCCCAACTTAAGTGGCTTTCTGAAAAGACTTAACACTGGGCTTAGAGCTTCAAAAGTTGAATGCATTTTCCTTCCAAACTGTTACATTGCTCTCTTTGGAGCGTTTTAAATCAAGTACTGCAGGACAGAGGCTGACTGGTCTTTCAACCACGTTAACAATACCCATCACCAGGTAATTCTATTTGCTTGTCTACCTTTTATCTGCTAAAGTTGATGCTTGATTCATCTCACTATTTGCAATAAAATTTCTGATTTCAGAGAAATACGAATCCTCTTTTTCATCTAAAAGTGCATGGTTGTCTGATTCCGAGTTTGGGGAAGAGGCACTGGTCCCAAGGTGGTTTGTAATGACTCCAGAGTGCTGGCTCACTGAGTGAAACAAGAAAAGAGAAGAGGAGAAACAATCAGACATTGTTAAAGCTATTATTAAGTGGGAAAATAAAGGAGGAACGTTACGCAACAATCCCCTCACTGTGTATGAATAATTTAACATTTAAGAGAAATCTCATGGACCAAAGCTGCCAAAGGAAGCTCACATTTTCCAGACTTGAATTACAGAAATATAGGTGATGTTTAGCATTTACCAATGGTATATACAGTTTAAGAACCGCTATCCGCTGCATACCTGTTTGCCTGTAACTTTTCTGTAATTTGTTTTCCCTAGGCTGGGAAGTCACTTAGTTGCCTTCAGCATAGGAATTTCTTCCTTCAGTTTTTATCTTAAGGCAAAGTCTATCTTCTTGAACATCACACATACCTACAAACGCATTTCAGGTTGACAACCCTTGGTAGAGCTTGACACGTCCATATCAGCATTGTACCGGGAGATCTCACAACGTGCGGTTACGCTCCCTGGACAGAGTCTCCGGGAAGTTAGCGTCACGTTCACTATGTTATGGATTGGAAAAGGGCACTTCTAATCAATACCTGACAAGAGCTTGGCAGAGCCGCGTACTGCGCACGAGTGCGTGTGTGTTACAATTACGCACTGTGGATAAACACACCTTTGGCTGCACGAGGAGGCGGTGGTTTGTTTTTTTGCTACCTAATGATACTCAGCCTTAAGAAACGGTGCTTTCCATAAAGACTTTCCAAGGCCCAGAGAGACGAGACTGTGGTGTCTTCTCCCTCCGGTGCCCCAAGAGAACCACACAGCCTCGCCCTCTCCTACCTGGAACATTCTCGTGTTCGTGTTTCTTAAGATGTCGGTCCAAGTTGGTCTGCTGCCCAAAGCATCGGTTACACAGGTGACATTTGAATGGCTTCTCCTTGTTATGGATGTTTCGAACGTGCCGCTGGAGGTTGGAGGAAATGCTGAATGACCTGTCACAGTATTTACACCTGAAAAATAGAAGCAAATGCCAAAGAGTGCAACGTGAGGGGGAAAAAAAAAGAAAAATCTGACTATCAGAAAACCAGAAAACATTGGCCTATAAATCTTTACTCAGCTGAGGACCTGGGAAGCACAAGGCATTAATCATTCCAGACAAATCTGATATTATTGTTACTCAAGGAGCACAAAGAAAGGATTAGGATTAATTAAGAAGTGAGTCATCCAAACAATAAGCATTTTAAACAAAATAATTACTTTTCCACACATGAATGTAAAAATAAGAAAGGTGAATTTATTTCTTCCACCCTTCTCATTTTGTAGGGGAAGGAGGTGAAATACGGCTGTGGAGGGAGGAAAAAGAAGACAGAAGGAGAAGCAGGAAGGGAGATTAAATGTACAAAATCGTTAGTAGCTACCATAGCCCTGCACGACACGGTTATCTGGACATACAGAAAACTCCAGCCTTGTTTGGGAAATTCCTTGCGGTACTCAAGATGTAGGCTGTACAGCACGCCTTTAAAGGTAAGTACGGTTATTATTATAGTACAATAGCTCCCAAGAAATACACCATAGCTTCCAAACAGGATAAGATCTACCCCTACGTATCGAGTACCTTGTTTATGGCGAAAAAATGTGGACTGTAAGGAACCAAGCCAGAATGTTCAGGGAAACTGCTGAATGAAGAAATGCTCCCTCTTTGACAGGAACCTCTGCAGGACCCATGGTAGATGTGTTGGAAGCTTGTTCAAAGTTGCTACACCCCCAGATTCAGATTCCCTCCAAATAAAAACAAGGCTTTGCTAAAGCGTGGTGCTTTGTGAACTCGGCCCTCTGCTTCTCTTCCAGCGCAGAACAAGGAGGCGGCCGATGTACTGAAGAGGGCAGCTTTGAGCCACAATGAAGAGTTTCAGAACTAAAGCTCTAGAAAACCTAATTCCTCTCTGAATGCGCCTGAACCCCTCATTAGATCTCCCTTTAAATACGTCGTTCATACCTCAACAAAGCTGCTTTCCTCATGGCTGTACTTCCAAAACCCATGAGAAGCAGAATCTTTCCTCCGCTACAGACCTCTGCAAATCCCGTACACTTACGGGACAAAATAAAACCCGTTCTTAAGCCCTCATCATTCCAGAACGAAAGCGCTTGCTTTAGCAGAACTGCTCTGTGCTCCTCCACCCGAGAGCAAGGTTTGTCCCCTGCGCTGAGCTCCTGTTCGACGAGGCGTGAAGATGGCGGTG
>NW_010536143.1:0-662 GCF_000687285.1 Phaethon lepturus | reverse complement strand
GGAATGCCGCTAGTCCGTTACGTGAAGAGGGCACGCAGACCTTCTCTTGTGTCATTCACCTATGAAACTGCATTTGCCTCGACACGGAGGACGTAGTATTGTCTCCTACAAACACAACAGGTTCAAATGCGGGAAGGAGGCGCGAATGACAAAAATCTATGCCGTGAAAGGCACACGCCGTTTCCAGATGTGCTACAGCTGTGCTTTTAATTTTGTCTCCAAAAATAAATTGGTATTATTTTTGGAAATAGCAGAGATACATTTATGAAACACTCTATCTCGCTGCATGTTTATGGATTCCATGTCCACCTCTGAATCTCCCACTGTTAAATCACTGAAAGGAACATGGATATTTCAAATCATGAACCTTTATTATGATTAACCTAGGAAGAAAGCAAAATCTCTTTTTAAGCCACAGTTTTCCCAGACCTCAGAAGTTCTTCTTTTACATTTTTTGCAAAACCCACGAATCGAACAACTAAAGAAAACAAGGCGTTACTTGAACACTGGCAAGAACAAGCACGGTTTGTATACGGAGAGTTAAGTGTGCCGGATTTCCAGCTCTTACTCTCCTCCTATCTGCTACCAAGCAATGACTCTGCCTTCAGGAGCTGCCAGGCTTCAGCAGCTTCTGCTGCTCAGCACTTCAGAAAACGGAAATG
>NW_010536142.1:2262-2574 GCF_000687285.1 Phaethon lepturus | reverse complement strand
TATATAATTTTTATATATAATTTAAATTCTGCTCGTGCAGAGCATTTTTCACAAACAAAAACTGCATCAAAGAAGAAGCAGGGTGATAATGCCAAGCTGTGTTTTCTAATGCAGTATATCCCCTGTAACTTTGAGTATTTTGCTGTACTGATGCCTGCAGTGGAGAGTCACAAGCAACCAGGGAACGATGCTTCCTCTGCAGGGAACTGTGTTCTCCCAGCAGGGTTTGGGTTACACCCAATGTGGGGCAGCCGCAGATGGCTACCAGAGGGGGTCCTGCTGTGCGCTGCCCAGGGACGCACTCCAACCACC
>NW_010536142.1:1549-2180 GCF_000687285.1 Phaethon lepturus | reverse complement strand
ATCGGCTTGTTGATCCCAACCACCCCATGGGGATGCAAGGGGAAACAACAGGAGTGGAATGTTTGCAGATGCCCTTTTCAATAGGCAACCCCCAGTTAGAGCAGATGAGGTGAAAGGTGGAACCACAAGTGCAGTAAATCTAGTTCTTGAGCTGCCATATTGTTGAAAAAGAGATAAATCCTGGGAACCACATCTAATGTGCGGCTAGCTGAAATGTTGTAAATAACATGCACAGCTAATTCCAGCTACTTAACACTTCTGAGAAGGGAAAAAAAAAAGACTAAAAAACCACAACGCAAAACAGCTTAGGTTTGAGGTTGCGTGTAGGAGCTTTACAGGGTGATTTGAAGAACAGTTGCATTGGATCTGACCCATTTGCTACAGTAAAAAGGTAAGGTAAACAAAAACAGTTAATTCAATCTCTGGCCATCAAACATACTTTGCTCTTCAGGCCTGTAGTTCCTTAGGGTGTGCTTTGGTTTGGCGCAGCAGAAGTTTTAAATAATCATTGTGCTGCCCAGGCTGTGATTAAGCAGTGACGGAGTGCAGCTGTTGAAAAGCAAAAATCATGTTCTGACTTGTAGTCTGAAAACAACCATCACTTGGGAAGTGATTTTGGATTCCTGATGCA
>NW_010536142.1:397-1533 GCF_000687285.1 Phaethon lepturus | reverse complement strand
TTCTAAGTTTCAGCCATGCCTAGCTAAGCTCATTGGTTACTTCCCCCTCCCCTTTTTTCACCATGTTTTACTTATTTACTTACTGTTTTTATTTAGATTTAATGTGGGTGATGTGATTTGTCCATATGCAGCCCATTATCTGTCTCAGGTGGAGGATGGAGCTCTCTCCACTCTGAGAGACCCTAATTTTCCGAGGAAGTTTATCCACCTAGTGTAGTTTCTAGGGCAGTGGCCCTTCTTATAATTCAAATTGCTGCTGAATATCTATCTGGCAGAGATAATGATAAAAAGGGCCAGTTAATGAAATGAAATACAGTAATAGTAAAACCATTACTTAATGTCTTGGTATTAAGTAGAGGCTGCATGAATATGCAAAGCTTCTGGAGTTCTGCAGGTAATAACGGATGCTGGAAACAGCTGAAATACAATTACCAGAGACCCAGACTCACTTAGGCAGCAGGAAACATTGAACATAAATGTTTCTTCATAATCTCTGGATTTCATTAAAGTAATAATAGCCCTACTGGTGCTGGCTGCTGACAAGAATATTCTGCCTAAGCTGGTAGGTATCTTCCCCCTTCTTGAACATTTTCCCTCTCAGTTATTAATATACAACCTGCTCCCTACCAGGTCCACCCTAACGAGGCAAATGTCTCCCCAGCTGCAATGCAGACACAGAGGGAAAAGTTGACTTCTCTCTTTGCGTTTGTCAGATGAGCACTGTACGTGGCTGTTCCCCCGCCAAGAAATTTCTTTTGAAAAGTTACATTTGAGTGTACCTAGCTGGAGTTGAAAAGGTGATTTTAATTACAGGACTGAAAAGGAATTCTTTAATACACCTGAGCTCTTTTAAGTGAGGAAAAGAGGATCAACTTCCTGTGGACATGTGGAGGGAAAGAAACGCTGTATTGGGTCAGGCAGGTTGTCTGCCTGCGGCCATGGAGCTCCACGGGGAGCAGATCTGCACCCGCACCCGGGGAGGGCCCCACGCTGGAGCAGGGGGATGCCCGAAGGAGGCCGTGACCCCGTGGGCAGCCCGTGCTGGGGCCGGCTCCTGGCAGGGCCTGTGGCCCCGTGGGGAGAGAGAGGAGCCCCCGGCTGGAGCAGGTTTGCTGGCAGGACCTGGGACCCCGCGG
>NW_010536142.1:0-234 GCF_000687285.1 Phaethon lepturus | reverse complement strand
ACAACCCCCATTCCCTGTCCCCCTGTGCTGGTCAGGGTGAGGAGGTGGAGAAAATCGGGAGTGAAGCTGAGCCTGGGGAAGAAGGGAGGAGTGAGGGGAAGGTGTTCTAAGATTTGTTCTTTTTTCTCATTAACCTACTCTGATGTTAACTGACAAGAAATTAATTTCTCTAAGACGAGTCTGTTTTGCCTGTGATGGTAACCAGTGAGTGATCTCCCTGTCCTTATCTTGACC
>NW_010536141.1:0-9279 GCF_000687285.1 Phaethon lepturus | reverse complement strand
TTCCAACCCAAAGATTCTATGATTCTATGTAAAATGACTTGAGGGTATGCTGAGCCAGAGCTGGTGCAAGAAGCTGTTGTGAGCACCTTTGACCCAGGTTTTTTTTTGCTGGAAGAGGTTGTGTTTACCTTGTTGGGCATATCTTTGTTTTGACAAAGTGAGTTGTAATCCTGTTTTATGTGTCCTGCTTTGCAGAGCAGGAATTGAAAATGCTAAAGGTGAGAGAAAAGTTAATACTGATGCAGGTACACTACACCTGGAGGACTGGTAGAAAAAATAAATAGGTCCAGAAGGAAGCAGCAGGAAGTGGCTAATACTAGGTTACCTGAGAGAATGGCTGAAAGTTCTATGCTGCCAAGTTATAGTCTCTGTTGGTAGAATTATCCTTCTGTTTTGAAATCTTTTGAAGGGGTAGAGTGAAGACCAGGAGTTATTAAGGCTTTGATACTCTTGAGGACAGAGCTCTCTTTCAGAGGGACAGAGACAGACTGGAGGAATGAGCTGCCAGGAACATCATGGAATTCAGCAAGGACAAATGCAAAGTCCTGCCCCCAGGAATGAATAACCCCAACAGCCACACAGGCTAGAGCCTGATGGTTTAGGAAACAGCTCTGCTGAGCAGTACCAGGGCATCTTGATAGACAGCAAGCTGAACATGAGCTTCTGTGACAGCTAAGATCAACAGTGTCATGAGCTGTTTTAGCAGGAGCATAGCCAATAGATAGAACAAAGTGATGATTATCCCACTCAACAGCTGTGAGACCATGTCTAGAATATTGTGACCAGTTTTGAGCACCTGATACAGGAAAGACATAGATAAACTGGAGCAAGTTCAGCAGAGCACCACCAAGACGATTAGGAGGCTGAAGCACCTGTCTGTAAGGAATGCTGATGGTACTGGGCTTGTTCAGCCTGAGGAACACTTCAGGGCAAAGACGACCAAACTGCCTGCCAGTACATGCGGGGAGGTCATCAAAAAGATGTAGCCAGGCCCTTCACAGAGTCGTGATGCATGGTGGGAGGAACAGGCAAAAGCTGAACTGAGAAAGGTTCTGACTACATATAAAGAAAACCTTTTTTAGCCCAGGGACAGTCAGGCAGGGGAACAGGTTACCCAGAGATGTTGTGCAGTGTCTGTCTTCAAAGCTTTTCAAGACTAACACTGATAAAGCTGTAAGTAAAATGGTCTGTCCTCCTAGGTGACCCTTTGAGCAGGATGTTGAAATAGAGACCTCTTCAAGTTTCTTCCAGTCTTAATTATCTTACAGTTTGCAGTTGTTGACTCAGTGTAACATCACGTACCTTGTAACTTTGTGGGGGCTTGCCCTGATGGAAGTAAAATGTCATTTCTCCATTGCCATTTGGATTTGGATAAGGAGGTTCTGTATGGATCTTGTAACTGGAAGCTGCAGCAAGCTCATGCTGTTCTAATGTGCCCTTGGCAGCTTCAGACTCCACGCACAGCTCCACTTCCTGGCATAAATATGAAGATTCTGCTTACTTGGTGGTAAGAATCTGTCAAGGTGTGTGTTAGTTAAAGAAATATATGGTAATTTATTTGTGTGGATTTGAAGTGACATTGCAGACCTTGATCTTACAAACTGCCTTCAGAAGAAAATGGGGTAAGCCACCGTGGTTTTTAGGCACACCAGAGCAGCTGCTGTGGCAGATGTGGGTTTGTGTGGGAGTCTTCAGAGGAAGCAAGTGTCATTTAAAATTGGCTTTAATGATGGGAGAATTTTGAAAGGCCTTTTATTAAGTGTCCTGCAGAATCAAATTTTATTTACAAATGCAGTTGTTATGTTGGAGATAATGTTTTTTGTACAGTGCATCTACTAGTGCACCTTAATGCTGAATTAAGGATAGACAGGTAAGGCCCATTGTGACTACAGGGGGGTTTTTTAGAGGCTTCCATTTAGCCATGGATAAGAGCTATTCTCTAACTCAGATAAAGTGTATCTTTCATATGAGGAGAGGCTGGGAATGAAGATGAGGGAGACAAACTCTTCTCAGGACAAGAGGCAGTGGGCACAAATTGAAACACATTAAATTCCACCTGAACACAAGAAAACTTTTTTAATGCAAGGGTGGCCAAACAGAGAAGCAGGTTGCCCAGAGAGGTTATGGAATCTCGGTTCATGGAGATAATTCAACACCTGACATGACAAGGTCCAGGGCAACCTGTTCTAGCTGACCCTACTTGAGCAGGATGGTTGGACAAAATGATCTCAAGGTATCTCTTCTGACCTAAACAATTCTGTGATTCTGTGAAATTTCTACTGACATGTAGCTCTTCTTTTCTCTCATGTCTCTTCCAGGTGGTAGATTCCCAGCTGGCTTGCATGATGAATGAGAACAGCATAGATTACATATCTCGTTTTAATGACCTCGCCCAGGAACTATCAATACCTGAGCCAACCCGCAGGGAAATTCTGTTTGATGGAGGTGGTGGTCCCCCAATTGGGGATCTCTCACAGTGAGTGTGTGAGACCAGCAGGCTGGTGTAGACTGTTCAGCTAGAGTTGGAGCATGCAGCGCTGGATCATGGCAAGGGCAGGGTTGTAGAGAAGCAGCTGAGCTCAGTTGTCCCTGTCTTGTGCACTCCTTTCTGAAAGAGAAGCATTGCCTTCAAATGTCTGAAGAAGTACTTGCAAGTCCTGGAACGTGCAATATACTGGGAACAACAAAACATGGGATAGTATTACAGAAAACGGTGTGTCCCCTTCATCAGTGATCTAAAATGGCAGGTTTGTGGGACAGTCATGGATTTGTACTTCAGAATGGCCTAAGCAAGAGGCTCGAGCAGGGAAGGGTATGCCCAGAAGCTCCCCTATGCAAATTATTTTTTGCGTAGTAATCAAAATGCCATGATTTGGGATCCACATTGAAGTTGTGGAGAATGAAGGGTGGGGTAGGTATAGGAACTGCTTTGCATCTTGACATGCCCTAGTTGGCACTCTTTTTATCAGTCAGTCAGACTGAAGTTTCTTGCACTCTCTTCAAAGGCTCTGCAACTGTACGATGCTTCATTTTTATAGACCATTCTGTTTCTTCGGCTATGTTTTGTTGTTTGACCATTCCAGCAGGGGCATGTACCTGCTTGCTTGTTCTGTAGGGGAGCTCTGATTCAGCTTACTCCCAGGTTGCATGGATCCTTGGGGATTTTCCTCTATTTTTAAACCCCATTACAAGTCACAATCATCATCATCCTGACTGTGCTCACATTCTCCACCTTTGACATCCTTCATCACATTGCACAGTTCATCCCATGACTGGGAGAGTGCATTCTTGCTTTCCCTGAAGAACGGTTGCTTTTCAAGTCGGGAAACACTGCAAAAGAGCTTACTGGAATCAGTATGAAAGCTTTGTCATAAGTAGTCTTGGCTTTGCTGGAAACCTGTATATATTGCCATCTTTCTCCACAAAAACTGAGGATTTACCTGGGAGAGGAAATAGGAAAGAATATTGTATAGAAACAAATAATATGTTAACGCTAAAGTTGTTGAGGTCTTGAACAGGAATGAAGAGGAGAGGTGTCAAGTCCTAGCTTAATCCCTTAGTCCTTCCTTATTTCCTCCTTGTTCTGTGAATTACAGGTGCTCTGTATTACCTCAGGGCATCATTTTTCGTTATAGTCACTCCCAAGCGCTAGTGGATCTGGTACTCCCTCTACTAAATCTCTATGCATTTAATGTTAGTGTTTTAATATTTGAAAGACTCAGATCCTGATACCAGAAAGTTCAAAGGAATATAAAGTCACTTCCTCTACAGCTGGTTGTCTGTTGATTCTACCTTTATAACTCAGGAGACTTTTCCTATTTCCTTTCCTACCGGTCATGAGAGAAAAAACCTTTACTGTGCCCCCTTTTTAAGCACTTGTCTGCTTCTCCAGTAAGAGGATGTCCTTTGGCTATTCTAAGTAGCTCTGAACTTATCCATGGGGCTAGTCCTATATAAACCTCAACTTTATATTATTAATAAATAAACAAAATGTCTCCATCTCTTAGGCTATCAGGGGTTCATTTTCCCAACTTGCACTATACTTGGTGGATGTAGTTCTACCTGCCTTTAGCTACTTTTACAAGGCATTTGAGTGGGATTACAGTTAGTTACATTACTTCTTGTAACCTTGCTCACGATGCACTGATTGGATTTGCTGTTTTCCCAATCACTTTACCCTGCTTTACAGAGGTTATTTTTTTTAACTGCATAAACTATGTTTGCTGTATGCTTTCTATCAGTAAGAGAAAAGGTGACAAGTTTTCTGATGCACCTTTTTTGTGGCCCAGAGCAACCTTCCTGATTTCACTCAAAAAGTAGTGAGATTTGGATGACATTCCAAGACCCCATGTTATCAGGTTGCTACATTCTCCTCTTTGACATAGGAACCATACGTATGTGTAAAAACAGCATTAGTACAACTGGATGTTCCCAACGGGGAGGCAAACCTGTATTACTAGCAAGAAAACAATCATGACTAGAAGAATGGAGAATTTCATACTTATGGGCTAACTTCCTATTCTGACTGCATGTCATGTGGGTTATTAAGTCCTTCTGTCATTATTTCTCTTTCATTATTCCTACAGAGCCTTGTTTGAGAATTCTGATGCAAATATCAGGTAATCATGTAAACCTAGAATATAAAAAGTTGAAGGCTCTCAGAAGAATGAATGCTGAGGAGTGTATCATTCTGAGCATTCACCCTTGGTATGGAGAGGATACGCACTAATCTCAAGAGTCACTCCCTCTAAAACTTTTACTTGGAGTTGAGCTGTATTTTGGTTCAGTCCCAGATTGTTTCCTCTTGGTTTTGGCGTCTTACTTAGTAGTGCTGATTACTATATGCTGTACCTCCAAAAATCCTTTGGACTTGCAGAACAACAGTAGAGGGCTCCTACTGTGGCTGTGGATTACAGGACATGCAGGAGGAGAGCGATACGTTCTAATCAAGTACTGTATAAAAAAAAATCTGAACTCTCATTCTTAAACTTCTGAATATTGGAAGACCATCCTAATGATCTCGAGTGTATTTAGGTAACTTGACAAGCATTTCATCTTCTTTACCCATGCTGGTAACGGAGTGGATGTGACACTGGCTTTGATGCTTAGGTGGCCTAGAATATGTGCCAGTGTTGTTGCACCTATATGGCAGAGCACTTCATCAAGATCTGCGAAGACCTTCTGCCATCTGATACAGAGAGCTCTCAAGGTGCCCTTTCTCAGCCCATTCAGTTGCCATAGGGGAATATAGAATTGCAGAATGAAATCAGTGTAGCGGCTATTTTTAATGATGCCATGAGATCAGAAAACTTTAATATCCTGAACCTTTGCAAGTAAAAACAGACCACCAAGTAATAACAAAGTGGAAATGACAGAGGTCAGTTCAGCACTCAGAATTTTGTGGTTAGAAATGTGTTTGGCATCAGCATCTTAAAAGTTGTCATTATGAAACAGAATTTGATTTCAGAAATATAATGCTTTGCAAACTGCAGTTTAATAATAAAGCCCTTTGAGGACAAGTAGGTTTTATCAGGGAAAAACTTGAAAATAACTTAGATAATTGTGGCAATTTTGAGTTGATGCAGAATTTGCTATCCTTATTATGTGAAAGGTCACTTAAACACACCTCTGATTCCACCAGTTCTACATTTTAGGTGGATGTGCTTTACAATACTAATCATTATCAGTTTGTGCCTAAGGCTGCTAAGTTAAAAATTTTGGGGGCGGAGGGAGGGGTGTTTGTATATATACACACACACACATACATATATAGACACATACATGTATGCTTGTGTGTGTATGTTTATTTTTTTGTAAAACACAAAACGTTTTCAATTTGAATTGTTTGAGCTTCCCCAACAGAAGTAACAAAATCTGTATGTGTAACAATGTCAGCCTATCCTAAGCAAACATTCAAGAAAGTTACACTGAAATGCACGCAGGATTGTTTTTGAAGTAAATGTGACTTCGTTAGCTTAATAGCTTCTTGGGGCACTGTAAGGTGGTTGGAGAAGACAAACGGACACTAACAACCTCCAGTTCTAGTATTAATTGCTCTAGGCTTTCCCATGTTGGTTTAGTGGCTATATATAATAAGGAAGTCCTGAGTGGTTCAGCAAGGTGAATGGCAGAAAATTCAGTATTTGTTGTCATCATAGTCCAGGTGAAAAGCAGTACTACATCCCAAGAATTAGATCTACTTGTGTGTGCATGTGTGCGCTAACTGGGTTTTCTGCTGGGTGTTGCATCCTGATTACCCACACAATTCATTTTATCCTTTATCACTAAATCTACTAAGAATAGGAATACTAATTGTTCTTATTATGGCATTGTTAAGCCTTTTTTTGACACCCCTCCTTTATATTTCTAAATTGAACTAAATGGCTTGGATCAAATCTAATCTATAAAGACATCTCATTTACTGACTCTGCAGATCCCAGAGTGGAAATTAAGTTGCATTTTGGTTTTTACACTCAGACTTCGGATGCATTTATAAGGAAAGTACTGCACTTTTTTTTAACCTTTTCAAACCTTTGAATCTCTTAATTTCAGAGCAATTTGTAAATGTTAACTAAGTGAAACCTTGGCAAGCACTACGGCAATAAGTTATCATTAATTATTGAAACATGATAACTGCTTTAGAGCTTATGGTTCTGGCAGCAAAATTTAATGCTGTTTCTTTTAATAATAGTTAAGCCATATCATCTAAGGTTTCTGGCTTGTTTGAGATGTGAATTTGTTTTATAGATTATAAATAATACCTATATAGTGTATGTATAAAGCAGAATGCCTGTCCTTACTGATTATTTTTTGTACCATATTGTAAATTATATTATTTATTCTTTACCAATTTTGGAAAAAGGTGTTTTGGTTATTTAATATAATATACAAAAGCTGTTAAACTTCCTCCGTTTAAATTTCCAATTCAACTTGTAAAGCTGTTTTTATTCTTGTGCATAAATACATACTAATACTTGGTCTAACTTATGTCCAGTGTGTTACTTGCTGTTCATGCCCTATTGGATTGAAAAATTTAACTTTTATTTACATAATAATGGCCCCAGGGGGAGGGGGGTGTGTGTGCTAAAAATTTGTAAGGCCAAGCCTTCCAAGGTGAAATTCTGGTTTCAGTGAAATCAGTGCCGTAACTTCCACTGACATCCCATCCCAGAATGTTCATGATTTTCACCATGGTAGGAGAAGGTTTTGGTGGTTTGGGTTTTTTTCGCTTTACAGCTTCCATTCCCAGTAGTGTCCGCTAATTGTGAGTGTCAGAAATGTGTGAAACCAGAGGGCTGTTTGTCTTGAATGTCCTGTCTTTGTCCATGGTCACCAGTAACAAGGGGAAGAAAGAAAAAAAAAAAAAACACCGCAAGATACGCACACCACCCCCCCCACCAAGCAAAAGGGAACAATAAAAAAGGTATTGTATATCTTGGTTTTTAATTTTTTTCCCTTAGCTTTTTTTTTTCTTTCACAGCTTCAGATAAGCAGGAACTTCGACATAGAGGTTGTACTTGGGCCATCATCTTTTATATAGCCACTACCAGAAAAACTTTCTCACCCTGAGGACAATCAGGAAGAGGAACAGGTTGCCCAGAGAGGTTGTGCAGCATCTGTCTTCAGAGCTTTCCATGACAAAACTGAGTAAAGCTCAAAGGAAGCTGGTCTGATCTAGCTCACCCTGCAATGTACAGGAGCGTGAACTAGAGACCTGAGATAAATTTCAAGCTGAATTATCCTGTGATCTCTGTCATAAATTTAACTAACTCCTTTTTGTACACATTTAGGATTTTGGTCCCTGCAATATACAATGGCAGCTTTAATTACGCATTGAGAAAGCGCAAGAATGTTCATAAACTAGCTGATAAGAAATTAAGAATGTTTTAAAAAGCTCAACAAAAAACTAGTAATATTCTCTGATGCTTCCTTGCCATCCAAAGAGCGAGGACTCAACTTTGCCGCTTGTGTACTGAGAAAACGGGACTGTATGACCAAGTCTGAGCTCTTTCTGTGCAGCTTCTCACCTCCACTGTGCTGTGGCAAAGGTTCATCAGCTATGAGAGACCTTCAACTCTTCTCCACCTTAGTCAAAGCTGGTACTGAATCCTACCACTTTCTTTTCTCAAGGATTATCCAGTTTTCCCCTTAATGACCAAACCTTAACACTGTAAAAACAGAAGGAATGAGTCAGAAGTAAAGAATGATTAGGAAAGCAAGAAATGAAACAAAGCGAGATGTTGCATTTAGAGTACGTATTTTTTGTCTGTTGTTTTTAATCCTTCAGGACAAAAGCAGCAATATGGCTGCCTCTAAATTTACTTCTTGGCATATGGAAAGCTGTCAGGCCATTAAATAAAATCTTCAGCTGAAAATGCTAACTTGTAAGGCTACTGTCAATCAAAAATGTTTGGTTAAAAAGGCCATGCAAGTGCTGGCTCCTTGACTGTGACTGTACAGCCCCTGCGAGCCCAGATGCTCCAGGAAACCGACGGCTTTCACACAGCGGTTGCCCAACGCTGCTTCAGCTGCAGCCTGCAGAGGTGGGAGCAACTCAGGGCCGCTACTTCCCAAGGGAGGGAGAGCGATGAACTGTAGCGGATGGATTGTGTGTGATCAGATCACGCACTGGGGTCGATAACCGTGTGTGCACGTTGCCTCTCCGCTTACTGCGCCTCACAAGACCGAGGCACAACTCTCTCCTCTCTGACAAGCTGGGGTGAAGCCTCAGAGGTTCCCGACAGACACAATGCAGATGTCACCAGGTTGTAAAGGCGTCTCTGAGATACTCCTGATTTTTGCTTTACATGGGCGTTTGGGGGTGAAATGCCCATATAAGGCCTCCAGGGGCCTGGCTGCACGGCTAAGGCACAGACCGGAGCCGACTCCTCCCGGCGCTGGCGCAGCCGTTTGCCGCACGGCGCCACCCAGCAATGGACAAAACCCGGCCTTTTTTCGCCCCAGAGGCAGGGCCTGCCGAGCTCCCTTGAGGGGAAGGGACTACACGCTCCGGAGCCCGCCCTCGGGATCGGGCATGCGGCCGCAGCCGAGGCCCAGGTTGCCCCTCAGCGAGCAAGAAACCACACTCACTGGGGAGCCCACGGCCCTCTGCTAGCTACTTGCCCACCTGGCCCTTTAAATGCCCTCCCGCCGCTCGTCCTGCTCTTCCTCTCGGCCAATGGCTCTGCCCTTCCCTCTGACGGACGCGCGCTCTTACCAATAGGAGGCGGCCAGTATGAATGACGACGCGGGCCCGTTTCAAGCTTCCCTCCCTCTGGG
>NW_010536140.1:0-819 GCF_000687285.1 Phaethon lepturus | reverse complement strand
CATCGACCTAATGAGGGGAAAGCCGTCTCTGCCCCCCCGCTTGGTGACAGCAGCGAATGAGCCAGGGCAAACCCTCCCCAAATCCTCCTCCCCCTTCTCTTCCACCACCCCACTGCAGTAGCCCCGCTCCCCTCCAGTGCCACCATCCCTGCCGCTTCCCCGCTCTGCAGCAGGACTCCCCGCGTGTGTCCCCTCAAAGCACAACAGGGACCCTTGGGACCCCACAAGCAGGATGACACCGAGTACCCACAGGGAAGACATTCATGGCAAAGCCAAGCGCCTGTTTCGGAGGAGGAGGGAAGGACCCTGCAGCAGCATCTCCGTGAGCTGCCGGATAAAGGAAGCATCCAAAATAGCTGCTCTTAATTATATCCTTGCTGACGAGCGCCACACAAACAACGGGCGCCGCAAGCGCTCGCTGCACAAGAGGCCCTGGCACAAGGGGTCTTACTCCTTGCAGCGGGGACGGGGTCCACACTGTGAGGTGCCCATGGTGGCACGTGCGTGGGCAGAGCATGTGGCCACTCGCTCTGCCCACACGCACGCTGCCGTGGGGACCCCACGGAAGTGGCCAGAGCAGCACCGGCTGGGTCCGGTTTTTCGGGGACCCCGGGGAGCCAGTCCTCACCGCTGTCAGACAGCGAAGGGCTTGTACTCCTGCAGCCAAGGTCGCGTCAAGCACCGAGGCCGATGTGATGCTCAGATGCTAATGAAGCCGTTATCATCTTCTGATCGATTTTGACTGTATAAATAACGCACTGGGAAGCTCACGGGCTGCTGGCTGCGTGGGAAGGGATTGCCTGGGGCAAAAAGATGGCC
>NW_010536139.1:18707-19033 GCF_000687285.1 Phaethon lepturus | reverse complement strand
CCGGGGTGCCCGGGGCGGCCGCAGCACCCACTCACCCCTCGCCTTGGCATCGGTGCCTGCGGAGGGGGCTTCCCTCCGCCCCCCACCTGGCCCTCTGCCCGGCGCGGGTCTCTTGCGGGGCGGGAGCACCCGGGGTGCCCGGGGCGGCCGCAGCACCCACTCACCCCTCGCCTTGGCATCGGTGCCTGCGGAGGGGGCTTCCCTCCGCCCCCCACCTGGCCCTCTGCCCGGCGCGGGTCTCTTGCGGGGCGGGAGCACATTCCCCCTGCGCACTGTTGCCTCCGGCTCGGCACCCACCTTTCCCGCTTTCCCCGGGGACCGGGGAG
>NW_010536139.1:0-18583 GCF_000687285.1 Phaethon lepturus | reverse complement strand
AAGGTCTTTTGTGAGTGGTGTTAGATGCTGGTGTTTGAAAAGTACCTGAAGCGGCTCTTGCATGGGAGGCTTAAGGACAGGACAGACAAAAGCAGGGCAAGCTGATGCGGAAAGTCCAAGGTAACAACGTGAAAAACAATCCTCTCCTTGGTGGGTTGCCAGTCCTTAGCGAGGAGACCCAAACGTTCAACCCCCAGTCACTTCTGGGACTGGTTGCTGTGGGGAGGAACTGTCTTCTGCTCCTCAGCCCTGGACTGCCGAGGTGTCCCTGCAGATGCAGGTGCTGTGGCAAGTACCACCCTTCAGGCAGCAGCACCCTGCACCGCCTGCCTTCGCCCCAGACGCAGTGCTGCAGCTTTGGGGGCCCCAGCTGGCTGAGTTCTTATATCCACGGGCAAGCCTTCTGGGAAAGCCCAGTCATCAAGATACAGGTAGCAGAATGTATAGGAAAGCAAAGAACTCCACTTTTGCTAATCCTAGAATAGTTTGGGTTGGAAGGGACCTTTAAAGATCATCTGGCCCAACCCCCCTGCAAGGAGCCGGGACATCTTCAACTGGACCAGGTTGCTCAGAGCCCAGTTCAACCTGACCTGGAATGTTTCCAGGGATGGGGCATCTGCCACCTCTCTGGGCAACCTGTGCCAGTGTTTCACCACCGTCATTGTGAAAAATTTCCTCCTTACATCTAGTCTGAATGATCTAATAGATGTTTTGTTCATATGAAGCTTTACTCTCAGGTTGCTTGTGGTACAGAATGAATGAAAATGCACTGCCTGGGCATGAATTTACTGGGGAAGAAGTGGAGAGGAACAGGAGTGTTAGAGAGTACCTGAGCCTTCCCTTCTGCCCTCTCACCCTGGACAGCGGTGAGGAGGGTGGCACCAGCTCCGTGGTAGGTCTCTGTGGTTGCGCTCGTGTTGCTTCCCAGCTTCCCCAGCAGTTCGGAGCTCTACCTCTCTGCAGTGCCCCGCCGCCTGACCTCACGATCACTGTTAAGTCAGTCTTTGGCTTGACCACTCTTGTCTTGCTTTTAGCAGGGAGACGTCACTTTGACAAACATACCCGCATAATAAGCTTCCATCCCTCTTTTGCCCATGTTCTTCTAGATGAGGGGAGGCCTGGACCCCGGCCCTCCTGTCCTGTGCATAAGGATGGAAGAGCCCAGCTCGCAGGAACACTATTGTTCCAGCAAAATAGAACCAGTCAGTGTTGTTGATTGCTTGTTACATCTTCCCAGACAGAGCCTTGGCTATAAAAATAGATGCAATAATCCACATGGACAGTTGCAATTGTAAACAGCATTCAAAAAGCAAAAACGGAATTCATAGTTTGACACAGACATATCCCCAATCCGTCAGGATGTGACACGTTGGCAACGTGTCTGTGCCAAACTATGAATGCCATTATTTACTTTCCCTCTGAATGCTATTTACAATCATAACCTTCACCGTAAATTAGTGTATCTATTTTATATCGGACATTTTCTGAGAGGCTTTGGTATTGTCTGCACTTATTATATTCACAGAATTGATGTAAGTTAGACCTATTCGGGCCACAATAAATCTTCGGAGACTACAGACTGTGCTTGTGTTAGGGGGATTTGCCAACATAACCCTACCAGCAAAATCCTATCTGGCAGAGGCGAGGCCTATGTTTGGAAAGAGAAATCAAAGGCCATCAACACTGAATAGCTCTCCACTAGATGGAACAATGGTGCTTCTGCTGCCAGGCCATTGACAGGGATTGATTTACCCAGAAGAGAATTGGGGAGGGGGGGGAGGTGGAGCCCAGAAAGTGCTGGATAATGGTGAGACGGTCATGGGACAACTATTGTTCATCATTTCTCCTGGTGAACTCAATGCCACGGAGAAGAGATGGGGAGCTAGGAGGTGTCTTGGTGTGTGAAGACACATCTGAGCTCATTGATCAGGCATGAACCAGTTTTCATTCAGAAGTGGTGTCACCATGTGGTGTTCAGATCACTCTACCAAATCTCTTAGCAAGTTCATTTGACTGGGAATGGGGCCAAGCTAACATGTGTCCAGCTTGGAATCTGGACCCTTTTGCACCTGTCTGCATCGATATGTCCAAAGACTACAGTTCAGATGCTTTATGGGAGCTTATTCCACGTACACTTGAATGATCCAGCCTGCAGAGAGAATATTTGTGCTGTGTTCTCTTCACTCCCTGGTTTTTAAATTTTGTTAAAAGTAATTACATTTGCCAGGCAAGAATTGTTTTTCATAATCTCATGCTGCTGACTGTTTATACTTATACCAGCTATGTGCAGATCTTTTTTATACAAGTTAGGCTTCCTGAACAACTGCCAGATAGTTCTGCTTTCCTTCTTGAATTTTAATTGCTTACTTGCCCAGCATCTATTTTTAAAATGGAACTGTAAATGGAACAGTAAGTTCCATCACTCACCGTAGAGGCAGGGGGTCAGTGCCCTCCTTACTCCTCCTCTGCTCCCTCCTGCGGGGAATGTGGAGGAATCGGGACCTGAGCTGTCAAAGCATTTAACCACGG
Organism: Phaethon lepturus; assembly: GCF_000687285.1. Classification (NCBI taxonomy): domain Eukaryota; kingdom Metazoa; phylum Chordata; class Aves; order Phaethontiformes; family Phaethontidae; genus Phaethon; species Phaethon lepturus. The sequence goes on along the minus strand of NW_010536139.1, from coordinate 16,054 downwards.
GCATAAGCATTTAAGTTCAGGAATTCATCTAGACACTTTGCAGGACTGGAAGTAGAGCTCAGTATTTCACAGGGCTGAGACCAAGGTTATCAGGACATACTGATTTTGTATTAGCAGTGTGATCATCTACAGACTCACATGCACAGACATACACGTATACAGACAGACACAGAAACAGCTGTAGTTGAGGTGCACATAGAGGAGGAGGCTAGAGACCCGTTCAGTCTCAACTGCGTTGTGTGACCAGGAAAGCATGTTCTGGATAGTGCTACTAGGTGCCTTATAGACCCTTCATCCACTTAGCAAATTCATGTCTGCACAAGAACTTTGAACCATCAGCTTGCTTTCTCCCCAAACTCCCTCTGCTTGGTGGAAAATCCGTGTCTGTTCAAAGGGCTGGTTTGAACACTGAACCTAGACTCTCATCAACACCTTTATTTTCAAGACTACATGCCATCAGTTTCTCCCATAACTCCACTTCATTTCTGGAAAATAATTTCAGACCTTAGTCTTCATTTGTCTTCTTATGGTCATCATTACTTCAGGCTCATATACACTCAGAATATCCATTTTATCTCTAGTATTACTGCTTTTTGAATGTAACTGGCTTCTCAGCTGTATCCTTTTGCTCATTTTTTAATATTTCCCGTTATTTTTAGACTATCGGGAAGGGAGGTGATCTTGTGCAGGAACCTAGCAGGGAGCTGGAAGCCAATATAATTTTCTTCTTGATGCTTTAAATGACACACATTATTTGAAAAAAAGAGACGGACATTCTTAATACTCTCATAAACACAAGCATTTCCTCATGAAGCAACACTGGTTCCTTCTTATTCCTTCCATACTGCTTTTATAAACTCTTAAAGTACAAAGTGATTGGAATACAGCAGGTCTCCAGATTGACAGAGATAGCAATTTCAAGTCACCCTCTTTTCTTTGAATAGCATTTTTCAGAATTATCATATCCTATTTAAGGGAAAAAAAGAAAAAAATATGTGTAAGATGTTTGGATAACACTCTTGTTAAACTGCAAGCCATCCTCGCTCTTTATTTAGTCCCTGATTCAGTCAAATGCCCATAATAAATGTAGAAGTCATCAAATTGCAGCTCAAAAGAGCATCATGATGACCAGTTCATTTTTTTTTTAATTTTTCAAGATGTCTTTAACTGATACTGGATAGCTCTCTACACCTGCATACTTCTAAGTGTTGTCTCTATTAACCTCATCTGACTGTGTTACACGGTGACAAAAATTCCATTGTCTGAGACGTTTTTGCTTCCATTTTCCTCTTCCTGCTCCTCAGAGGGCTGTAGGTTGGTAAGGCTGCTGTGCTGACGTTCCACTGGAGGCTTCTGAACGCTGCAGAACTTCGGTTGATGCGCTGCTGCTGCTGCCTGCGCGCAGGGGCTGCTGCTCGCTCGCTCGCTCGCTCGGCGAGAAGCCAGTCTGGGAGCCGTGGGGGACGGGAGGCTGAAACCACGGCTCGCTGCTGCCTGGAGTAGCCGGAGACGCGAGGTCTCAGCTAACAGCACCCTGGAAGTGACAGTGACCTCGGTATTGAAACTCAGTCACTTTTGTCGTCACTTCCCCGCCAAGGGGAAGGTTGACTTCAGGCAGGGGTGAGACCTGGTGTCTAGCCCAGAAACTGCAGGTGGGTGCCTGGGGAACAGAACCACTTTTACAAGCCACCGGAGAAACAGAGATAAAAAAGAAAATTGTCTTAAAATAAATGCAGAGAGCTCAAAAGAAGAACGAGTGCTCATAACAAGATACTTCTTGCGTATTCCTATGGCACTTCTTGCATGTTTCCATGTGCTCCAATTCTGTTTCTAGCAATTTCCCCGACCGTTCTTACTAGAAGTCAATACGAACCTGTGAATTATGACAAAATGCAAGGAGAAATGTTTAGCACACTCATATAGAGACTGGAGGAAGAAGAAAGAATGTTTAGAGATCTAAATTCTAACAGTATTTTCCCAATAGGAATAAGCAGGAAGAAAATTATAAGAAAATATTTATAACAGCACATTATGAGATACAAAAATATGATTTGTCATATTATTCATTTATTGTGAGAAGGCATACGGACAGCTAAAAGGGCTTGATTTCCTTAAGTATTAAAAGAGAGTGCTAAAGCAATGGGGAAATGGCAGAGCAGAGCCCTTACAGGTCATTATTATCTATAAAAATCAATAAATAACTGGCTCATGTCAGTGAATTTTTAAGTCAGTTCATCCCACGTGGTCCATCTTCCCTCAGACAAGTCAGTTGCTAAAACAAGCAATAAATCATCCCTATTCTTTTATTTTAATTTTGTAAAGAATATTTGTTTTTATAACTAAATTGATTTAAGACTTAGCGCAGCCACAAAACATTCTAAACAGATGTCTAACTTGAAAGACACTAGTATACTTTCTTACCCTGTCGTTACGGAAATTTGGGGTGCATGCAACCTGAAACTTAGCTTTTTATGCCCAAAGGAAAATGCACTTAGATAACATATATGTTATTATAAATATGTATTTGTAATAACTGAGTTCAGTGAATAGAAAATATGCTTGCTACACAGCTCTGTAACTGAATTAAAAGCTGTGCAAACAGAAAAGTTGTTACGATACTTAGGATTTACATGCAGATGAAATATCACAGCTTTAGTATGTGGGTTTCTGTTTACAGCTATAGATGGCTCAGAGAAGGGAAAGTTTATAGACACATATATGAAGAATCTGAGGTGTAGCACTGCCCATGAGCAGTGCCCATGAGCTTTTACGATCGTTTGTGTGTAGCGCTTTCTCTAAGAAGTATTAGAAATGTTTCATCCTGAGAGATGCAGCGACAGAGGAGCACCGAAGGCTTCTTTCTTCAACCTTGGGCTCAGAGTTATGACAGTATGGCAACAACATTCTCTCTCAGAAAATTGCCTGCTGCCTTCCTCTGCCCGGTGCCTTGATGGGTAAAGCAGGCACTGCTCATTCATCAGGCTACTCTGGAGATTTCCCAGCAGAGGATTAGGGCTGTTAGAGAGGCTAACCTCAAATCAAAGAGGGAAAAAACAACCCCAGTGAAAAGGGGCATCGTCCTGATATTTTTCCGAGTCCTGTTTAAGACAGACGGTATTCCTTCTATCAGGAAAAACTCAGGGATCCGATATTAAGCTACGCCAGTCCATCCCGCGCCTGCACACAGCTCACCTGGGCAGCACAGGCATCAGGAGCCCGTGTGGCCAGCCAGCCCCGATCCCACAGTGCCGCATCACGGACTTTCTGCCTCTGCTCACCCTGCTCCTTCTCTGCAGCCCCCAGTTAGAGACTACCCGGGAAAGACAAACAAGGCTGTTTCCTAAAGGAGCCTCTGGCATACGAAGCAGCATGATATGGGAACGGATGTGAATGAGCAAAAAGGCAGTGCCGGGCAGGGACGCCCTCAGCTCAGCTCCCAGCCCCACTGTGGACTGCTCCTTGAGATATTTGGAGAGGCCTTCAGGTGCCCTCTCCCAAAGAGAAGCAGCCCCTAAGATGAAGATAGGGCACAGTGGACTTCTGCTGTGGAGGACAGGGATGTAAAGCAATTGCTTTTTCACACTCTGGGTGGCCTTATGAGTTTTAAATTGGCAGAACAGCACTTGCCAATTGTGGATACTTGTGTGTGTGCACATGGTGAGGAATGGGAGGGTGGGTCTGGGCGCGTTTTTGTATTTTCTTTGAATTTAAAACGCTGACTACTGTAAACTGCAATTTGACATCCAGTTTGAGTGCCTGGACCTACCAGGTTCCTTGTGGAGGTTCTGGGGGAGAGAGGGATTGTATATGGCTAGTGGTACAGAGAAGGAAAGCTCTGCACAACTCAACAGCTTCTTGTCTGTCCCACCATAGAATTTAAAGTATTCATCTTGGTGAGGGGAGGAAGTACGGTCTCTTGTGTTCCCCCAGGAAATAGTTTGGCTGTAGGTATTTCATGGACATGACTTTGTACAGGTGTTACCGAGTTGCAAACAAGTGTGCAGATATTATAAATATATAAATATATATTACATATATTTCTGTCCTAACAGTAAAAGTACAAATTAAGGAAAAGGAGAATTTGAGATAATATCTTGAACACAATGAAGTCAAACTTATGAGAATAGACTGCCTTCTTCAGGGTTGCTACAAGAAGGCAGCAACCCAACTTTTAGATCTACAGGCACTTTGCACCCTCAGGAAGGGAAGAATTGAGACACGTGAATCTTGTCAGCACAATACCTGGCAGTGGTTTAATCACTTAGGTGCTGATAGAAATAAGGTTTGGGAACCCTGTAGCTTAGAACATAGGAAGCAGGCAGAAATTTTGAGCGCCTGTCCTCATCCTGTCCTCATGGAGTTTGGTCGTTTACCTTTGCAAGGTGTCATGTCACCTCTGCATCAACCAGCATTTTTAACAGCCACATTCCCATTCAATCACCTTAAGTCCCTCCTCTGCTAGGTCATCTGGCAAGTTTACTATTTTCACCTCCCTCTGCTGTCATCCTTTGGCATTTTATTCTCTGTCTCCTCCTTTGCCTTTTCCTTGCCTTAGAGACACCTTTGAGAAATCCTGTAGTTTATCACAGAGGCTTCCCTTTCCTGCAGATGAGCCAGAAGTTTGGTATTCCTTTAACTCAACAGGGCAGTATATTTCAGGAACAGGCAGAAAGCTGTGTTTGTCAGTACAACAAACTTTGTCTTCCATGGAGAAGACGCAGCCAAAATGTTGCTTCACCGTGCTTTTGCCATCTTCTTCACTGTGACTTCTAGAAGATTTTAGATAGTGCTTGATAACTTTACTACCAAAAAATGCTTGGCCAAGATACATACTGAAAATTCACTGAATTCACTGAAAATTCAGTATGAAGATACATACTGAAAATCTTTTTTTGAAGTGATTTTCTTTGTCATCAAAATCCAACATGTACGTTGTAGGAGAAAAATGCTCAGCTATGCAATGCTCTTCTCTCAAGTGTTTCTGTGATAGGGTTCATGGTGTGTTGGGGTGCCCTATGAAAGCCAGGTACGCAGCACCACAAGAGAAGCAATGGCCAGGTTAGAAAGGTAACGCAGGGGAGATGCAGTGCTACGGGGAATCGAGTTGACTAGTTCCAGGGAGTGTAAGGGGGAATAAGGTGTGTTATCCCTTTAAATATTAAATACATCTAGATTTTGTGGATAACTATTAAATGCATTTAATACATTTAATTAAGGAATTACCTTAATTCCTTTGTAGACACACTAGATATTTGAGCCAAACTTTGACATCTTTTGTAAAGACAGGATAAGTAGCATTAGCAAGTCTCATTGTTGACTATCTTGAAATTGTTATATCAAAACCAATGAAGCTTTAGAGTTTTGATGTGACAGGTCAGCTGAAGTGGATGGCACTAGACCCTTACACTTGTTTCTCCAGTTCTGGCCAATCTGGCCTTGTCCCTTGCTTTTACAGATGCTCACCCCTTGAGGTGGAGTGGATTGCTATCCCTTTTCTCAGCTCACAAGGGACAGATGTTTTACCCAAAAAAATGAAGGTGAAGCAAAAACCAAACTGAAATGACATATGTAGCCGGCTGGGAAAGGGCTCACAATCAGTCATTTTCACCAGTGTGCTAATTCTGGTATTCCAGTAAAGAAGAGAGTCCCTGGGGTGAAAGAATAAACATCTAGTCTTTCTCTTAGGGAATTCTAAGGGAATTTTTTTGCGTCTTTGGGGCTTTGAAATCAGCATACCAACCTCAGGCACAGAGCGGTTTTTACCATCTTCTCTGAAGCGTTGCTGACAGGGAAAGCATTCTCAGGGGAAGAAGGCTGGCTGGTGGTAGAGTGAGAGGATGGGGTGCCATCTCCATTTCTGCAAAGTCTTGTCAGGCTTCAGCTATCTGTTGCACTCTTTCAGGAGGAGTCATCAATCTTGTTTCCTTGGCACTTGTTGTCTGTCATCAACCTCTCCACTGCTGGCCGTGCCTAAACATGTGGGTCTGAATGAGTGCACCATGCCAACAACCCTGTCCAATTTCAGAGCTGGGAGACATGATGGGAGCCTTGCCCAGAGTGGTGTTTGCCTGAAGTGCTGTTGTTGGCCACTTCCAAATGCTTGATCTTTATTCCATGTTGTAGTATCACATCTGCAGCGCTACACAAGCATTACAGTGGCGATACCACCAAAAGTATCAGCTTCTGCCTTGATACAGGACTGTCTGCAGCACCACTTCACCTCAGGGGAAGACATCATTTGGAGCATGATGACCAGGACTAGCTGAAAAACATCAGATGTATTTGGCAGGGTGTGCCTGCTGAGTCCTAGAGTGTGCAAGTGCAGCAAGACAAAAACTTGGCTGTACCAGAACATTAAGGTGGAACAGTAGCATCTGATCACTTTGACCCCAGGAGCAGTATCATCCTTCACATTTCTTTTCCCTGTCTTATTCCTCCCATGAAGCACAGCAGCAACAGGCACTGCCATGCCCTGAAGCAAGAAGCAAGTGCAGAACAGCACCCCTTTTACAAACTGGCTAGCCGGAACTTGAGTACCCTCCTCCAATTGCCGCTATGGATGGGGCAGGCTTGCATATCCCTCTGAGGCAAGAGATCACCTTGGGCAGCAGCTGGACTCCAGTCCTGGATATTTTGACAGGGCCATAATCAGACGAGGGGCTGTAGCTGGCTCCCTCTGTCTTTTATGGGAGTTGGAGACATCAAGACTATTGCTAGAGTCACTGCAGTAGATGAGAAGCTCATCTACTATTCACTAAGGCTCTGCTAGTGAAAGTTTTTGTGTACTGTCTTTCATCAGGAGTTCTCTTTAGATCTCTATGTGTCACATTTTGCAAATGGAGAGTCTTTGCCCGCTTTTGAGTGCCCAGATGTACAGATATATTTTCCTGGTTTGGGGTGAAGAGATAAAGGCATCTCTCAAGCATTTTGGTATGTATGCCTGGAAATTGAATCCAGTCCCTTTTACAGTTAATTGCTCTTATAAAAAGTTGGTTAGTGAAGCAGAACTTAATATTACGGTCACAAATGTATTCCGATGGTGAGAAGCACGTGATAATGCTATTTTTGCAAACTAGGTTGTTAGTTTTGAACTTTCAGAACTTCTGCTTACATTGTTCTTCACCTGCACTCTCAAGAGGCTCATCCTGTAGGTTTAAGAACAGAAAGCCACATGCAGGCTCTGGTTTTGTTTTAGGCTCTTAGTGAAAGAAGCCAGTAGAAGGAGAAGATCACACTAAGTGGTTACAATATTGTCACAGTGACTTGTGCTTTTCCCGTATTCTGAGCAATGGAACCAGGATTCTGACTGGGTAAAATGATACGGTGCATCCCATCTCCCTCTTCCTCTCCCACTCCAGCATGATCTGCTAATGTTATTCACATTCTTGTAACTTTTGAGGACAGATACAGTTAGTGAGGGATAGTGAACAATGTTGTTTTGAATCTTATTCTATTCTGTGCAAGCCTTGGGGGAAATATGCTTCTAGAAAATTCAGTATAAGTCATTTGAGCAATCTAATTTGAGATTCCTATTTTTTTAACCAACACTTAGAATGACAAATGGTTTTTCACCGTTCACCAATAAAGTATGGTACCAGAGTGATCGTTCATCTCTGAAAGCTCAGAAGTGCTGGTATATATTAACACAGAGGGAATATATATATATATATATATATAAAAAATATTGGAGATAACTCCAATCTGCTAAGCAACTTCTTACCCACTGTTGAAAGAAGTGACATCTCTTGTACCCATCTACCAGTTGGTCCCCAATAGGTATTCCAACTAGGAAAGGGAGATATTGCTCATCTCCTTTTCCTCCAGTATTAACTGACCAGGGAAAGGAAACCAGCCATGCTCTCCTTTATTTGCATTCCTTTTTCTGGGCAACTGTGATCTGTGCTGGGGAGAGGGATGTAGCAGGCACATAACTATCGAAGGCTCAAAGAGAGAAGTAGGAATACTCTACAGTTCTGAAAAGAGCAATTCATGATTGTGTCATTTCATGTGTCATGCTTGTTTTGTTCAGTTGTGAATATCAGTGAAGAGACATCTTCTTTCACACTTCAACCTCCCCTGCTGTAGATGGAAGCGTGCTAGTGCCTTCTAAACTCCTGGTCCCCAGCATGCATCACTTACTTCTGCCTGCAGATGGTACATACTGTTCTTACAATTCACCATCTTCTTTCCTGGGTGGCCAGGGAAGAAAAGGATTAAAACAGTGAAAGCTTGGAGAAATGTAAGGAAGAATGGGTGGAAAGAAAGTGATCAAAGCTGTTCAGAAAAACAGTGATCAGGGCTGTTTTCTTTAAGGCCATCCTTTATCACTGTATCCACTGTGATGGTCCCAACCACTCTATACAGGTGACGTGCAGGGTCTAACGAGATTATCCTCTCTAGGTCAAATCCCTGCACTGAGACATTACCAGTTGGATGTAGACCACAGACAGACAATAGACAGATGTTGAACTGAAGAATAAAGAGTTCCCAGTGAGATTCCAGAAATTCCTCTGGTATCCTGTTCAAGTGCCTCAATATCCTATTAAAAACTTTCCCATTATTATTTTCTGCAAAGCAAGTCCATTTATTCTTGTCCTTTTCCCAGTGGAGTTTAGTAACAAGTAATCACCATTCCATTCTCATATGTAGGTTTTAATAAGTTCCTTCTAGAAAAGAGAAGAGAAAAAACGCCTGTCTCCTGTCTTTTGCCAGACATCATTATTTCTAAAACTTTGATCACTCTTGTTGCCCTACTTGAGTTCACTTTTGGGGGTCTTTTCTACTTAAGTATTGTGTTTAAAACCAGGCACTGCTTCAGTTCACTAGTAGCCTCTTATCCAAAACCAGCACTCTCACATGGCAAGATGGATGGTGTTTGTCCAGCAAACCTCAGTTCTTCAGTGGAAAGGTAGATAAAACAGGAGCAACAAAGCAGTTTAATTATGTATCCTGGAGGAAACATGGTCTGAGGAACATGAAGATTCCAAAAATCTAATCAATACAGAAATTAATTGCTCAGATCTATCTTTAATAAAGGGTTATAAAGTTATCCAGTGGATATTTTGCAGACTTCCAAAACATACGTTTCTGCTACAGCCAAATATTTGGAGAGAAGGCAAAGTGCATGTTTGTCCCAAACCAGAGCTCAACTGTACATGTCATTTCTTTCCCTTCAAAGGTTACAGGAGTTTTTCAGAATGACCTAACCACGATTTTTTTCCATAAAAAGGCTCTTCAGGGTAAGATATAGCACCCTCTTTTGAATTAGACAGCCCAAATCTGCTCATTGCTCTGTGTTAATTCCTGTTCATTCATTGTATTAAGGACTAGTACACCAAAGAGTGGCAAGATTAATTAAAACAGCCTGGCAAAGCTGTCTAGGGTAGGGGAGCTGCACAAGAATATCGTGAGCCATATTTCAATGAAGAGCTCTGCTCATGTGTCAGTGGCAGCCGTCATGGTCAGGAAATTTTCTTGCCTTAGCAGTGCCAGCCTTGTGCAATAGCACTCCCCATAGCTTTAAGGACGACAAGTCTCCGCAGGAAGAAAAAATGAAGCAATGGTGATTTCTGGTGGTGTTCTGCAGCAATTTGGAAGCTTTCCACCCTCAAGATTTCATTTCCCAGTATGGAGAAAGACTGTGGCTGTATCTCACTGCTGCCACTGGTAATCTTACCTTCACTAATGACGTTTCGGAGGGGGGAAGCAGCAGAGGGACACGTTCACTGTGCATTGCAAAAGGTGGACCTGTAAGACTTCTTATCCCGTTTTCAAAATGTAGCTACACCATGAGATCTGTCTCTGGGAAGATTGCAGAAATGCCCATTAATCAGCTATTGAAACCTGCAGACTTCTACCAGCATCTCTAAGTGTGTCTTGCTCCTCAGCTGACCCTTAACTTCCTCAGGTGTTTTGGTGTTTTTTCTCTACAGCATCTGCCATCTTTCCTAACCTCTTCACAAATGCTTGTGCCACGTAGAAGCTGAAGTCTTGCATAGCAAAAAGCTCTTTCCCCATCCAATAGCCGACTTCTTTCTTATGATCATCTCTGGAGTAAGAACAAATGGCTCTGCTCTTTGCCTAGGAAAAGGAGTGGACTGTTCCTCTGCCAGTCACAGCGCAGGTCTCCTCCCACTCCAGTGAGACAAAAAAATGAGGAATCATCTCAAGCAGTCCCTCTCGCATGCCAACTGGAACACTCTTGTTTCTGAGTCATCGTTGGGGCTTTGAGTACTCTCTTCACATGCCTCTTACCCACTAATCCTACCCTGACAGACAGTGTGGGAAGAATGTAAGTGGTGTCATTCCAGAAGTCATCCCCCGCTGTCCTCATAGCCAAAGGAGAGGGTTTGAAGCACGACTGTGTTGCTGTCCATCTCCACTGAGTCTCCTTAGTCCCAGGCTTCAGGCTTGTCTCACGGGGGGGCAGAGAATTTTCCTGCTATGCAGGAAGAACAAGGCATCTGCCACAAGCCCCTTGCCAGCAGAACTTTTGTGCACGAAAGATTCCTTTGTTTACAGTTTTTTTGGATAGCCCAAATGTAACCCATATTTTCAGACTGTTAAAATATTCAGTAATAGTTATCAGCAGCACTGAAAAGTCGCAAGCATGCTGCTTTAGAAAAAATACAGGTGATAGCAAAGGTATTTTTCTACTCATTTTGTTCTTTCCACTACTTTCTTTTACTAGCAATTGGAGGAAATTTATTATGTCAAAATCTTTATACCTCTAGAATGGCAACACTTTTATCTGCTTTAAGAAGGTGAAAGAGTGCAGAAACGAAATCCCAAACAATTTGGACATCTGTGTTTACAAATGTGACTTGCCAAGTGGAAGTACTACACCTGGCACCTGATTTAGTGATTACACGTTGTGATATGATGTGTTAGTTTCTTAATATGCTGACTTAGAGTGGCTTACAAGTTTCACTATTGTGTTCATTTTCTGAATCAGTTCTTTATTCTTTTCCAGTATAGCATCTGAGTTAGAGACAAATATTTTTAAAGCACAAATGGACCATCATTGACATCAAGCCGTTCAGAGACTTTCATTGTATCTAATGGCCATTCATACATGCTCTGTGGGATGAAGTTAGCTTCTCCAGCTTTTCAATTCAGTGCTTCTTTGGTTATATTTAGATAGTATAGAGTATTGTATATGGCAAGGGAATTAATATATAAGATATATATAAGAAAGGGGGACTCTTATCAATGTATATAAATACCTGAAGAGATGGGGCAAAGAACAGCCAGGCTCTTTTCACTGGTGTCCAGTGACAGGACCAGAGGCAATGGGCACAACCTGAAACACAGGACATTCACTCTGAACATCAGAAAATGCTTTTTCACTGTGAGGGTGACTGATCACTGGCACAGGTTGCCCAGGAGGCTGTGGAGTCTCCATCTTCGGAGTTATTCAAAAGCCATCTGGACATGGTCCTGGGCAACGAGGTCTAGGTGATCCTGCTTGACCACGAGGGTTGGCCCAGATGACCTCCAGAGGTCCCTTCCAACTTCAACCCTTCTGTGATCTGTTGTGATTTATGATTCTGTTAAAAAGACATGATAAAATTTATTTTAAAATTAGAATACTCATTCTGTCAGTGTAGGTCAAAAGTTTCTGTCACTAAAATAAATTATTTGCAGAATCATAGTTTAAACGGGTCTTTTTATTTCAGTTAAGTATAGCTTGGTATCCCCTTGTTTTGCTAAGGAACAATTAGGCACTAATTAACTTCCTGTCAAAAACCTGTGCTGTCTGGATCTTCCTCAGTCACCCAGAACTATACTGCACAAGAAGGGACAAACCAATTCTTTGATGAGTCAGCCTGCTTATTTTCTGTCCAAGTTCAAAGTCAATGATGCCTGGCTTGCTTAGTACTCAGACAAAATGGAGATGAAGAGACAGAGATATGTAGGGTATTCCTGTGACAAATGCTTCAGCCTTTCCCTTAGGACATTTCTCCTGTGGTTTTTGTGGTATCCAGTACGATACACACCATTCTCATTGCTGAGTGCATTCATTACATCTGATGCCTGATGTCTGTCTCTTGTTTATTAGTTACACTGTTGACCCACTCCATGAACCTAAAAGCAAGGAATTTATCATGAAAACATAGGTATTACCAACAGCACAACAGTAATTCTGTATACAGTGGTCAAAAGTCAAATATCCACAGCGGTTTTCTTTGCGATAGCTTTGCTGATGTATCAAAAAGAGTGGAAAAGAGAGTGGAGCCCAGCAGTATTCGAGATGAGTCCTTCACAATTCTTCCTCCAGGAATCACCCCAAATCCCCAGACAAAGGAGAAACTCTTTAGCTATGGCTGTAGATTTGATACCTACGTGCATCTGACAAACTTCTCAGGTGCAGAAATTGCTATCAGGCCTCCAGGACAGACATCTTCTGCAAAAATGGTGTCAAGAAAGTCTGGAGACAGTAATTTCAGAGAGGCAGTCATTTCAGAACTGTACATCAGGGATGCCAGCAGAGCAGTGAAGCTACAGTGATACCTGGTGGAAAGGAGGAGAGCTAGGACAATCCAATGTTCGAATTCCACAATCCTTATGTGGAATTCGAACATCCTGACAATAGTTTTCTTGGTGGAATGGCAAGTGCTCTCATGCTTCCTGCTTAGACAATTGGTACATTCTTTGGGAGAGGGTACTGATGCATGGCAAGAGAATAAAGGCAGAGCAGAGCTGGTTTGAACCTGCCTCTAGCAGTCGTGACTGTAACATTTCTTGGATGGAGCTGATCTATCATTAGCATCGGTACTTTAATAAAGCACGGAGCTCAGACTCGCAGATCCTGCAGGACCTCTGAGTGTTTGCATGGATTGTGCTTCCCGCAACTGTGGGCCTCAGGAAGGTTTGTCAGCTTGAGCACGATGTCAGACTCAAACCACCTCTGGGTACTTCTGAGGGCCTGCACATTGACAAGTAAGCTTCCTGGACAGCAAGGGACTTGGGAGCAGGAGGGACATACCTAAGGAGTTCTCCTGGTGTCAGCATGGGTCCAGTGGGACTGGCACTGATCCAGAGCTAATGGGCTCTGGCTGAACGCACCTGAGTCTGCTGCTGGGCCTCTGCATCCCATACACTCACCACTGTATTTCAGCAGCAAGGCTTTTTTCTGAAGCTACTAAATGTTGTGAGACAAAAGCTGACACAGGCTCTCTCCCCATCTCTTATCTTCCTTATCTCCTCGCTGTGTTGCCCATAGTTCCCTCATCCTGCTATCACGGTAACCCCGAAGCAGTTCACATCCAGGAGATGCTGCATGCTGTCTGCCTGGTTGAGCAGTGAGCTAATAAGCCTTCCTGGATTTCAGGGCATCGGCGTAAGACGCTCACAATGCATTGGGACTTTGCCAAAGGTAACGAGCCCTGATAGACCCAGTCTTACAGATATTCATCAGACTACTTAACGTAGCCCAGAAACAGCTTGGCTATTCTTGTGACAAGGGTAGTGCAAAATTGGTGGAAAGCAGTAACTTTACTGGCTAGCAGGAGTGCTCTAGACTTACCCAGACAGGCAGTGGTCTTTAGTTACTTGTTTACATTCTGCTTCTTCAGTAATATAATAAATATCAAGTAACTCTTCTGGAACTTGCGATAGGGATCTATCACATTTTTCAGTCTTGGCACAAATACTCTTTATTAAAAACAAAAATTGGGGGAGGAGGTTGAGTTGAAACCAGAAAACTTATCATAGATGGTTCTTCTGTTAGAGTGAAGGAAACTGATAATATCTGTAGATTTTACTTCAATGTAGTTTGTGCAAGTGCCCAGACAGCAGTAGTCCATAGGTTCCTCTTTGCCCATTGCAGTCTTTTGATTCTCCCCAGTGACTAGAAGCAGAGAACAGTTTATTATTCATTTAATTTACTCTACTATACAAAACATGGCTTACTATTCACTTTTTTTATGGTCTCACTTGCGTTCAGAAAATTCCTTGGCATTTTTGTATATTACAAATACATTGGCAAGTGCAAAAAAAAAATTTCTGTGTTTAGCTTATGTTCTCTGCAGGTTTGGCCGTGCCATTTCTAACGAGATCCCAGTGGCCAGAGAGCACAGAAGGGGCTCACTCACGGCAGCCATCTGCAAAGGGGGAACGAGCTCCTCTCAGGCCTCCTCCCTCTGGCAGAAGGGCTGTGTAAGCAGCTGACCACAGTGGGGTGCGTCTCAGTTGACGCCTGTTTGCAGCTTTTGGTTTACAGCTATCCCATTAAAATAAAGGTCTGATGGCAGTAGGGCTATATTTGTATTTAATGATAGAGGGCCAAGAGATGTGTGCCTGTACGGCTTTGATGTTTGAGATGAGGGAGCCCAAGGCAAGCAAGACAGGAGAGAGGGGAAAAAAATTTAAAATAAGGATTTCTTTCTTTGCTTATAGGGACTAGATATGGATACTGTTCACTATTCATTTCTCTGTAAGAAAATAGACTTGTGGCACCCTTGGACCTGTAATGTCCCAGCAGAGTCAAAGAGGCTGGGAAGGCAGAACAGGGAGTGGGCTGCCGGGGCGGCGGTGGCAGGGGCGGGCGGCAGAGAGGTGACTTGCAGGCAGCTGGCCGTAGGCAGCGACAGTGGCTGCTCTACCGACCAGCGCCGAGTCCACTGCCTGGAGCAAGGCAGTGCCGGGGCCTAAATACCAACCCCCGGAGCATGGGGATGCATCCGGGCCAGAATGATAAGCTGGGAGCAGAGGGTGGCTACTAGCTGGGGCAGCGTGGCTGTCTTACCAAACGTGCAGTGCTGCGAGACGGGATTGGGTCAGGATGATTGCCAGCAGTGGAAGGCTATTTCTCCTATTAGTTAAGCAGGTTTTCCAAGTTTACATGTTGTTGTATTTTTTTCTCTTCTCTGGCCTCTCTCTGCTTGGGTCAGATAATGTGTATGTCTAGAGTCCTTTTGTTTAGCTCTCAGCTTGGGAGCGGGAAAAAGTTACTCATGGCTGAGCTCTCAGGGCAAAATTTACTTTCCTGGGTCTGGGGCTAATAATTTAAACTGGTGTCATTTAGGAGTTTTTTAGCAAGAGCACCTAGAAGCTAAATTGGTGGAAATGATATGACAAGGTACAGATATGCTTTCGCTGAAAACCAGAAACAAACGTGAATGCTACGAAGAACCGGGAACTTCAGTTATTTTGTGTGTACTTCAGTGTTATCTGTGCCGATCAGCCTCCCCAGTCTTTGGTTGTCTTTGTTTTCATTTTCGCATGAACACAATGATGGTGCTTTTAGACTGAGGTATTTCAGGCACTATGTCTTACGCAATTTACTCTTAAACAGCTGAGACATGGGTGCCTATCTGTGTATGACAAGGATTAGTTTATTGCTTATTTAATAGAGATCTTGAAAACTTGTTTATAACTGTTTACATACAATTTTTTCAACAATTCGGATTGCCTAAGGCTACGGCATGTTCCCCGTGCTTATGTGCAGTGTATAACCCCCATGTGGCCTCAGGCAAATGGAGTGGTTAAAAGATTTATGCACTGTGTGGATAAACAAAATCTGGGAGAATTTCCCTAAGGCTTTGCCTGGATTGGCAAAATGGTGTGATTTTAAAACATGACAGTTAGTACCTGGCATTTCTTATATACGCTGGCTTGATGAGGAAAAACCTGGATAAGAGAAACAGGGTTTTTAAAGAAACCCCACTTAGGTATAGCTTATGTTCACAGCTTGCCCTAAAAAACTTGGTATAAGGCAGTGACTACTATGACTGAAATGCAGCCCTTTTTCCTAGTGTAGACGTAACCTGAGAAAATAAATGCCTTGAAGACTTTCAAGAATTTCCCTGACTGGGCAATGCAATGAACACACCAGACTCAGATGGAGATTTGGAGAATTTCTCTTTCTGGTGGAGGAAACAAAGAGGAAGCTGCCAAAATCTCCTGTGGGTTCGGATCCTGCCCTGACCCTTAATCGAGGATTTCCTGGAGCTCAGTATCAACAGGAAAACTTCCACAGGCTGAAAAATGTGAGGATTTCACCTGCGATGTGCTTCCTGTGTCCTGGTTTGGTGCTAAACTCAGAGAAGTC